>NC_079159.1:53141283-53444313 GCF_947563725.1 Argiope bruennichi | reverse complement strand
AGAGCAAAAAAAAAAAAAAAAAAAAAAAAAAAAAATCCCACTCTAACTTGAATTTTAAAATTTTTTAGATTACTATATGAATAGAATGGCTTGATAATTGAGATTAAATTTAGCCATTCAAAATATTTTAAGCATATTTTCAAGAAAGTTTTTATTTAATTCCCAACATAAACAGAAATAAAAAAATTTGTAACAAAAATTATTTTACCTTTTCTTCATCATTGTAACCTTTAAAACAACTGGCATTAAAATACTGGTAAACATTTAAAGAATCATCCTTATAAGCTTCTTCAGCATCTAAAAATACAAATAAAAAATAATGATTCATTAAAATTAACAATGATTTTGGCAGTTAAAAATGTTCTGCAAGTATCTTTCATTTGAAATTTAAAATATTAACCTCTAATTTATCTAAACATTTCTCAAGCATTGTTAGATTACATGCTTCAAAAAAAAAAAAAAGTAAGTAGCATGAAATATAGCTAGTTTTATATAATGCGACGAAATACTGTAAAAATTGAATAAATGAAAAGATATGTTATAGAGTTAAAAATATAGGTTCAAAAAGGTTTTCACCTCCTCTTAAGATTTCTTCTTTATGACGATCATACCAAGCTCTCTCTTGAGGATCTATAAGAGTTTCATAAGCTTGCTGTATAAGTTGAAATGTTTCAGTTGCTTCACTAAGCCTATGAAGGTTTTTATCTATAAAATAAGTGAAAATATTAATTGCAGACTTGGATAAAAAGAGAATATTTTATTTCTTTTAAAAAAAGAGAGTGAGAATAGAAAAAGAAAAGAAAGTACACTAACATACTAACCACCTCATCAAAAATATTAGTTAAGTTTAATTTCAATTAAATCTCTTATGTATAACATGATGTTCATAGTTTTTCTCAAAAAGATAATTTTAAGCTTCAAATTTTAATAGACTACTATAGAAATAATTACATATTTACTGTGCAAATGAGCATTTTTTAAATCTAATGTCGTCATACTGCCAGTAAAAAATATAACCACTTGGGTAATGTACCTTCATACTGCCTATTCTTTTCACAATAATGATTCATTTTTTGTTTTTTGTTTTTCAGGTAAGTGCAAAGAAGAAAAAGAGATTCTGTTTTTATCTTTAAACAACATATAAAGAAATCATGAGATTTAAATATTTGATGAAACAGTAAAAATGCTTTGTATTTTATTACAATAATGAAATGCATGAAAAATTTTATTGTAATATATAGATAGTAAAAATCACTTTTGTGCTAGAATATTTTTGGATGCAATAAAAAAAACTGCTTTTTTTTTTTTAATTAACTGAAATTCCAAATATTATTTTTTTTAAAAACCCTTCTCAGATACACATTTTTCCACTTTTCAATTTCTACCTGTGTCAAATTTAATGACTGCAGGTCTAATAGTCTATTCTGAAGATTCCAATACACTCACATCTCTTTTACTATAACATAACTTCATACTGAGAAAATTATCACATAAATTGAGTTGATACAATCTACTCTAATCCATTTTACAATCTCTAATTATCTAATGATTTCTGATAGTAGAAACGAATTTTCTGAATCCAAAATATTAATTATAAAATGAATTATAGTGCATATTTTTAGTATAAAAAATTAATGACATAACTAGAACATGTCAAATAAAAGAGATATGGAAGAAAATTTGGGTGTTAACATATAACATTCACAAGTAAATTTATATTATTAAAAATATATAAATTTACACATTAATTTAAAAAATATGAGATTCTTTAAAGGTTGGAAATTAATGGAATGATAAGAAATAGAGATATTTACAACTGTAATTGAATTAAAGAAATATTTAATAACAATTCCTACATATTCAAATTTTCATAAACTGAAACTAGTCTTAAAGAATGGTCCTTAAGAGTATAAATAACCTCGTGAAAGGAGTAAAAGAATTACTAAAGAATTATATCTAGATCAACAACGTAATACAAAATTTTTGTAAAATTTCTTTTATTTTAAAAGATAAACTACCTTAAGCGCGATCATCTGAATTTCCATTTAAAAAAAAGTCAGCAAAATCTATAAATTAATTTAATTAAAAAGTTTAAAAAATAAAAAAATGAACAACTAATTGATATATTTAATAAACATCAAAATGATGTTAGTAAAAATAACCTCAAATAAAGAAAAAATAATAAAAGTTGTCCTTATTTTTAACATTACCAGGATGCCATTCTAAAGCCAATTTTCTGTAAGCTTTTTTTAAATCATCGGATGTACAATCTGGTGATACTCCAAGTACTTCATAGTGACATTTCATAACTGCAAAAGTTTTCTTTGATGCAGAATAAAAAGGTTAGTATTTATTACTGAAAAGCTCAGTATTTTGCCGCGGTGTCTTCTTTCAGTTTACACAACATGCATCACGGCACATGCTCGTCATGAAGTAGGAGTGTATAAAGCCTGATCTACAAACATTGTATACGTCAGGCAATCGCGTATAATTGGCTGAAAAATAAACCAATAAGAAAAAAGCTTCGGCTCAATTGTAGCTACAGTAGTTTTTGTCCAATAGTTCGTTTCCATTTAGCATTGTTTCGATTAAATGAAAAGTTTTCGATTAATACTTTTTTTGCTTCCTGGACGAACAGTGAACGATAACTTTTATGTATATCAATCCGAAACTATGAGTTCAATTAACATTATTTCAAATCCCTCTGTTTTTCTAGAAGTTTATCTAAATTTCAACAGTGGCTGAATCTTTCTAATATCAAATACGGTGAAACATTTCGGGATGTGACTTCTATAAATCAATGAATTGTATGTGAAAATACAACCTCTATTTACTACATCCCGAATAGCTCGTTATCTGATTCTAAGATAATATTACTATTTGCTCATTATGTTCCAAGATATATATTATTTTAATTTCACTTCTTTAAATTTCACAAAAAAAAGAGCAAAATATTAAGAGAATTCATTAATTAAAAGGATTACTCCATTATATATTAAACTTGGTAACGATTTTTCTTAACAGAAATATTTAAAATGTTGCATTGTTTTTTAATAAACTAATGAATATATTAGGTCTATAGTAATCCATATAATAGAGTAACTTCCAGTTTGTAAAATCAAATGTTTCTGTAGATTGAATTAATTGAAATACATTTAATTAATCCCGTTTTTCATCCACTTTATCACCAGCCGTTAATATG
Organism: Argiope bruennichi; assembly: GCF_947563725.1. NCBI lineage: Eukaryota > Metazoa > Arthropoda > Arachnida > Araneae > Araneidae > Argiope > Argiope bruennichi. The sequence goes on along the minus strand of NC_079159.1, from coordinate 53,441,111 downwards.
GAAATATTCACAAACGAAAAATACATTCTATATCATACCATGGAATTTGTTTCGAAATAAATGATGTTTTATATTTTAAAATTATTATAGACTCGCTTATAGTATGAATATTAAAAATGAAATGTTTATTCTACTTGTTATGATTTTTAATCTTATTATTTTAATTTTTTTTGGGGGGGGAGGGTGCATTTGAAGAATTAACCACTTATTTCCTGCAAAATAATAACAACATTTTTTTTAATTGCAATTTTTGTAATTTTTAAGAATGCCTTTCTTAACATTTCTCGTTAAAAAATATTTAATCAAATACTACACTCACTAAGAGACATGCGAATAATTTTTTAATTCCATAATAGGAAAACACTGTATTTAAATTTTTGAAACTGTAATTAAATCTTTTTTATTATTATTTAAGATTTTTTTATCACATATTTTGACATCTTTTCTGTCATAAATTTCTTGGAAGTCAAATTTTCTTTTTCTAGAAAAATATTTCAGAATTCTTTTCTTTTTAAACTTCAGTTTAAGATTTTATTCTGTATGTTAATTTCTTTTCTTACACCTACAAATTTTACACTTTCTCATATTACAAACTAAATTAAGTTATAGAATATCTATATCATAATAATGATATTGAAAATGCAAGAAATTTCATTTATTGGAAAAAACCCGAATGTTTCTGAAAACGAAATCGTTATTTGTATTTCAATGATTTTATAGTAATACTTACTTGCACAAAAGTAAAGCCTGTAAAATATTCGTTTGATAAATAGTATAATATCAGAAGCATGATTATTTTAAAACAACATTCTGTAAGTTTAATATCCGAGGTGAAATAGCGCCCAGTTACCTGGAAAGGTAATTAAACATATTATCTAATATTTAATTGCACGTAATCTTACGTTATTCTATGATGTCAATTTCTTTTTTACCTGATATAAGATGAATATTGGATTCCAAAATTAAATTTGCTTGCTACACTTAATTTATACCACGAGTATGAATTGATTTTTACAAAAACTTCGTTTTATTTATTTATGAATGTTAACTATATTTAAATATTAATAAAACATTTTTGCCTATACAGATTATATTGTTACAGATTATATTTATTTGATGATCAGTTGTATATTTCGCAAATGCGTTTAATTTGTTCTTCATGCACAATACATTATATTTTTTATGTGTAAATATACAGGGTGGTCAAAAAAAAACTTCCCCTATATATGAAACCCTAGCGGCCTATCCACTCAACCAATCGAACCAAAATTTCAGACATGGTTGTTTGAAGATATGCGCTGGACATTGTGATGATTCTAAACAAAGCAGAACTCATGGTTACGGTTACAGTGAGAGAATTTCGAAATTTTCTAATAGCAACGCCCACTTTTTCCTTGCGCAAATTGATCAGCGTATTGAAAAACCACAAATGGCGTTGGAACGATTAACGTGTGACGAAAATTGCCGGAGTAAAGCATTTGCAAAGAACATTATAAAGGACTAATGACAATACAGGGAGGAAAGAAAAAAAAGCTTTTATTGGAGTGGAAAGTTATAATTACAGGTTTTCAACGTGTTCGCCTTCGCAGGCGACAACGCATTGCATTCGGAAGATTGTGGACAACAATGTCGAACATAACATGAAAGAAGGAATCTGCATAACTTCACACGTGTTATGACATCTTGCAATTCTGACACATCTCGTGGACCAGGCGTGTACACCTTAGATTTCAGATAACCCCAGAAGCAGAAATCCATAGAAGTGTGGTCGGGGGATCGCGGTGGCCACGAAACCGCAAAGTTATGAGAGATGACTCTATCACCAAAGTGTTGTTGCAGCACTCATCGAACACATTGGGTGACGTGTGGAGGAGCCCCATCTTGCATCCATACAATGTCACTAATGACATTTCGTTGCTACTGTTTAACCCTGTGAATTATGCAAGGTGCGTCAAAGCTTCCCCTCTCTGTGTTGTCATTAGTCCTTTATAATGCTCTTCTTTGTAAATGATTTACGCTGCTAATTTTAGTCACACGCTAATCGTTCCAACACCATTTGCGGTTTTTCAATACGCTGATCAATTTGCGCAAGAAAAAAGTGGGTGTTGCCATTAGAACATTTCGAAATTCTCTCACTGTAACCGTAACCGTGAGCTCTGTGTTGTTTAGAATCATCACAATCTCCAGCGCATACCTTCAAACAACCATGTCTGAAATTTTGGTTCGATTAGTTGAGCGGATAGGCCGCTAGGGTTTCATATATAGGGGAAGTTTTTTTTTGACCACCCTGTATATTATATTCACTAAATATTAGAATTTTTGTTCTAGAAGGAGGGGGAGGTAATTGAAACTGGGGGCATAATATGATTTTTTTTCTTACCCCTTGACATTATCAGTGATATTACAAAGTTAAATAGTGCCTGCGGCATATCAATTTCTATCCATTTGTCATATTTGGCCTAGAAAAAGGGGCATTTTCCACGAACACGCTCTAAAACTGGCATCCTTAGCATCCTCTTATATTCGATATGTTTCCGATTCCGTTTGTTTTAAGAAATATTTAATAATTTAAAAACCTTCATTAGCCATAAGGAATTTGTAAAAAGATGGTGGCTAAAATTTTATAAATTGAATTAATATCTTTTCATCTTTCCTGGAGATATAAATGAAAATAGAGCATAAAAATCTTTTGCCAGTTAATTGTTAATTAATAAGATTATGATAATTATTATGATTAATAAGTAAGTTACAGAAAATGAAAGCGAAAAAAACTTAATGGAATCTAATATTCAAAAATATATATTTACAAATTTGAATTATTTCAACAGGTTTTTATTTTAACTCGCTTTCATCTCTGTATATTTGTATGTTTGATACAAATTTTTCAATTGATTTTAAACTAAACTGAAAATGAATTAAAAATTTGAAATTTAAAAAATAACTCAGAACTGTACGACAATGCATAATTAAATCGCTTTCTTATATGTTCTTACAAAATTTTGTCATCTGGTGTAGTTTGCCGAAGCGTTATTTTAAAATTGATTACAAAATTTCACATCTACAAACTAAAAAAAAAAAAAAGCCTCACAAAAATAATTGTTTAAAAAATTTTTTAAAAAAAATGTACCACGTTTTTAAAACGGACTTTCAAAAGTATGAAATAATTTCTCTTGATTGCGAACAGATTCCTAATATTACATATATTGTTCAGAAAATTTGTGGTTTTTAATTTTTAAAATCACATGCACAAAGAAATTAACTCCCCGATTTTCAATACATATGGAATTAAGGAATACAAAAATGAAGCTGAAGATCATTTTTTTCAAAATAATGAGACCGATGGAAAGTTTTGTTTAATTTTTTTTATTAAATAATAGTTAGCCGTTAATGATGCAAAAAATAAATTATTTTGAATTATTTTTACATTGAAAATATTTTTGAAGATTTTAAATGGAATATGTTTTCATTAAAAATTTTGTTGTACAGTGTTTATCAAAGAAAATATATTTCATGGATCTAGTACTTTATTTTCACAACAATTATTGAGTTATTTTCATTAAATTTGAGGAAATGCAGGAATATAATCCAGGAACCGAATGTCACAATCATTCACCAACATATAACTGATAAATAGACTTAGAACTACCAAATTTAATGAAGATACAGTTTGAAGGTTAAAAAATGTCCATTTAGGAGAGTTTAAAAAATTTTTGCTGGGATTTTAATTATCTAAAAACTAACCAAGACATAACGCAATTTATTATATTGCAAAAATAATTAGTTTCCCAATTAATATAAAATTTAAAAAATATATATTTAATAATACCATTTCCAACTATTTTCCATCTCCTCCCCCCAAATATTATTAAATTTTCTAAAATAAATTACTAATTAATAATAAAAATTACTAATCTTACTCTGTTTCCATTTCAGACACTAATGTACTCAAAGTGAATGGATACTATATATATATATATATATATATATATATATATATATATATATATATATATATATATATATATATATATATATATATATATATATATATATATATATATATATATATATGGATTAAACAATATAAATATTTGAAATTATTTTACTAAGGGAATTATGAATATTAAAGTATGCATAAGATAATAAATTAAAATTAAACAAAATCAGCATTGCCAGGGAACAAACTTGTCAGTGAAAACGATATTTAATAGCAAACATACATTTGATAAAACTCATTCTATATAAGGAATAAGGGAATTGAATCACCTCATATCAATATTATATCCACTAGGGAAGCAAGAACAACCCACTATGAAATAAAGTTTCTCATGCCCATATCTGAGGTATTCTCAGGTGGCATCAGCAAGTACAGTAAAGCTGCACTTTATTTATATTCATGTTCGTTATTCTATAGCTTTTAAGTATGATGGAATGTGAGATCTTCGTTTGTGATAACTACTGGAATGAAGTTCCTAAAATATTAAGTAAATGAATAGTAATATTTTTTTTTCACATATTATTATTCATTTTCTAAGTTAATAAATAGCTATATCTGGAGGCATTTTTATCTTATCTCTATTTTTAAATGGTAGCTATCAACTTGTGCTTAACCTCACTTGTTTAAATGTCAGCACCAGATTAAGCGCCAAAGGCGCCCTTAAGCAATGAAAATTTCGGGGAAATCCTTCCCACTGCAAAAGTTTCAAAACCAGATATTTACTAGCGATTTTAATTCAATATATATATATATATATATATATATATATATATATATATATATATATATATATATATATATATATATATATATATATATATATATATATATATATATAAGCAGATTTTAAGCAACAAATATATCGACAAACAGAAATAAAAAAATAATTAATTCGTGAATCATCTTCGATAGTGTTCATTTCAGCATTTCGGTATAAAAAATTTTAATTAAAAGTTATTTTGAAACAAAGTGCTGAAGAATTTTTTAACAACTTCTAAATATTCAAACATAAGGTTTATCCTGATTGTTGACTTGAGAATCAGACAACCAAACAGAAAAAACAAACAAACGAAAAAAACAAACAAACTATATTACTGATCTGCCAATGAATTTTAAAGCAAATAAAATATCTAAAATTTAAAAATCACTTTATTTTAAATTTAATATGTTCTACGACATGGCTTTTGATAATCTAGCTAAAGCACACCATTAAAACTGCATTCAAAATACTGCAAAAAAATCTCAAGGCGTCGAAACTCTTCAAAGCTATTTTGCAAATTTTTGAAATCTTTTTTTTTTTTTTTTTTGAATTTTTGAAATAAATAATATTGATAAAAAAGAATAAATTAGAATTTTTTTTTTCAATTATTTTTAATACTTTTGAACATATTTTGTGTTTAAAATCTGTTTTAAGCATTTCAAATGCGAGAAATAACCCTTCTATTAATAATAAACATTCTTTTTGTGAGATTTTTCAAATTTTTAGCCTATATTCAAATTATATGTTGAGCAACTTTTCAACGAACTCATTCCGAAACTACAACTCGAATAGAATAAATAATAGAACAAAAAAAAAACATTTTTTTTTATTGTTCTTAATTTTCTTTTAAATACTCTTCAATATGAATTCAAGTTACAAGGATTCTGACATTTTTTTAATTTCAAATAATAGTTCTTTATTTTATGCCATACTAGCCGCCTTTGGTAACCAGCTGGTCCGACGGGATTGATTGGTACTAAAATTTCCAATTGAATATTTTATGTAGCTTGTTAATAGCTTCCTCAGCAAATTTACACGTTTTAATAGATTGTAACATATACTATTTCTTTAAATCTGCAATGCATCTCCTTAATTTTTCTGTCATTTTATCTAAAATTTGAACTTTAATATGAAATAGAAATGATTAATCTAAGTTAACTAATGCAAAAATTTCTTGCTGAACTGTTTAGAAAGAGTAGCATTTCAAATTTTTTTCTTCATTTCTGTTTGTGCAATGAAAGTTTAATTGTTCATAGAACAAATTTTTAAAATGTTTATAAAAAAATCTACTTAAAACAAAAACCTGCCTTGGAAAATAGGCCACATCTTTCATAACAATATAAGAAAAATCGAGTATGAAATATTTGTAGCAATTTTGAAAATGATACGAGTTTCTTCACAACAGTGATTGCATTATTATACTGAAAGCTTAAAAAATGCATTAAAAAAAAAAAGGCAAAAAAGTATTGCAATTAAATTGGTAATTATTTAAAAGACAATTTTTTTAAATTTTAATATGGCGTAAAAAGTTATTTTTGTATTATAATATTTTCAGTAGTTATGGGACAAAACGTAAACATTTCGTTTTTGTTAATTAATTAAAGTTTCAAAAAAAAAAAAAATAGTTGCACATTCCTACCCATCAAAATACGCGCACACACACATTTGATCTATGATCTTTCAAAACAAATCATTTTACTACTTACTAAATTTCAATGGGAAATTACTTCATCAGATAGCTTTAACTCTGAATTATTGATATACAATGAAAATAAGAAGAATAATGACTAATTTTAAAGATTTCCAAATGTTAAGTTTTATTGATATCACTGAATCATCATGATTGATAAATTAGGAAAAGTCGTTGAAAGAGGCTAATTATACTAATGCAATCTAGTCAAATAATCAAAAATATCAAAATATGAGTAAAAAAAAACTGCAAGGCAGCATTTTTATTGCTTTAAATTTTTTTCCCCAAAATATACCATTGTGTCAAACACCAGAATATTCGACTGAATAAAGGAGGGATAGAAAAATAAATAAATAAATAAAAATAAAAATAAAATTGTTTTTTTTTTTTTGCATTTTAATAAAAATATGAGAAATTTTTTTAAAAAAATGTTATCAATTTTAATAAAGTTTATAAAATAGTTCGTCGAACATTAGGATAGCTTAGTGGGTTTAAGAGTTTATTATTCTTTTTGATTAAACGATAATTGATGAAGGTTATTAGTTTTTTTTAAAGTTGGATTTTGAAGTTAAATTAAAGTATTTAAAAAAAAAAAAACAACGTATATTTATTTTTTGTTAGAATATTCGATTTTTACTTCTTTTAAAAACATGATATTTAGGCAAAAATTAGGAAATGTTTTATTTTAATTAAAAAGATCCATATTCACTTCCGGAAAAAAATATATTTATTCACAGAAATATAACCAAATTACAACCAATGTTTATAAATTTTAACATGCTCGGAATTTTCAATCAGAATTTTAAAATATTGAGTTTAGCCACCAGTGAGGATCGAACTCACGACCCCTGGTTTACAAGACCAGTGCTCTAACCACTGAGCTATGATGGCTCGATCAATGTGGCATTTATGATGTACTAACGCGATGTAGGAATTTATTTGGTAAAAATCAATTATTCTTTGAAATAAATTTAATAACATTCTAATTTTTTAATGAAAAAAATTTAATTCACCGAACATATACTTCGTTTCATTGATAGCTAATATGCTAAAGAGCCTTTGAATTTTAGTACCAATTATGCTTCCGCACGGTTGTAAGTTTTTATTCCGCCTGTTTTCAAATATCGCTTGTCAACAATTAATTACAAGCGGTTTTTTAGAATTCAGGTAATTTCAAGATTTGAAAAATCAAAATAATGAAACGTTTTACTTCGTCTAAAAAAAAAGCAGAGAAAAGGGTAGAAGAAATCGGAAGAAAATTATATAAATTCCTTTACATCCGAGATTAAAAATTTTAATAATAATTACTAAAGTGAACGTTATTATTTCCCGCCTTTTTCACTAAAAATTCAACAAAGTAATTGAAAGGGGAAAAAAGAGATTAAAAATGTTTTGAAATTCCCTTCAATTGTAGTAGAAGTTTATTTAAGTTTCATTCAACAGATGGTGCCACGTGTTAATTCCTTCGTTACTTATGATCTTAAATTATGCATATATTTTTAATTTAGAGTTTGAAGAAACATTTCTTGTTAATAGGCAAAATTTCTTTTATTAGATAAAATTTCTTGTAGTATTTTAAATGTTTTTTTGATCTAGTTGACTTTAGTTCCAACAGTCATGTATATTTTCTATTGAACTGCTGAGTACTACAAAAATACATCCGTGCAATTTCTCTTTACGTTATATAAATCATGAAATCTTTGTTGCTATGTATTTTATGATGAAAAAAAAGCTTTAATATGGTTATAAAATGAGAATTTTGTTAAAATATTAATACTTTCCATAATATTTAAGAAAAACAATGTTACATAATTGTAAAATATCCAGTAAATCATGTATCACAATGATTTCTCTCACATGATAGGCGTCGCCACCATAGCTCAGTGGTTAGAGCACTGGTCTCGTAAACCAGGGGTCGTGAGTTCGAACCTCACTGGTGGCTGCTTTGAAGATTTTTTTTTTTTCTTCTTTACATTTTTGGCACTAATACAGAAATTATTTTTAGGCTTTAGAATTAAATTAAAAAAAAAACACTGTAGGTACACAAAATTACCAAATATTTTCTTTAAAAAGAAATTTTTAAGAACTTTTTAATTAAAAAAATATTTTAATCAAAGACATGAATATGAGCAAAAGAGATAAAACATTGTTTTATATAAATTTATAACGATTCCCCCCAAAAAAAAAACACTTAACTTCGACCCATTTTTTTTTCGTGTAAAAAGCATTTTTGACTTGACGAATTTTCAAATAGTTTTTCTTACTGGAGCTATTAGAATTCGATAATGAAAATGTTTCATAATTAGGTTTTCCATTTAATTTTGAAATATAGAGATATTGATACCGAATCTCTCTTTAAAGCATCAATGATTTAACGAAACTTATTTCATGGGATTCTGATTCATCATGTGATTTCTTGGACAGTACATCAAATCACAAAAAAATCTTCATTTGAAAGAATTAAATGACGCTTACAACGCTGTACTCTACAACGTAAATTCATACAACGCATTACTTATTGATTGTTGGAAAGAATTCCATTCAAGGTTGTTTGCTTGTGCTCCGCCGTACTTTTCTTTATTGTTTATATAAATAAGTTTCCAATTGTCTATTTCGCTGTATAAAACGGTAGTTGAATACACACAAATAAATTTAAAAAAAAAATTGTAATTTTGTAAAATTTTATCTTTTACAATATATATATATATGTCCTTTAAATATTTTTAAATTCCTTGCTTTTAAATTATTTTCTATTGTGAAACTTTATGAGTAATTAAAAAGAATTACCAACTTTTTTAACGACATGAAAAATATATTTTTAACATTTTGAAATGTTATGATATAGTCAAAGAAGTAAAATGCTACAACCCCACCCCCCGTTTTTGAAAGATGTAAGCATTATTCTTTTGACTTCAGTGAGAGTAAGGACATGAAATTCTGTCATGAATATAAACTTGCATAATCGAAATGAAAAAATGTAAGACATTCATTCTGACCGAAATGGAAATGCTCTCTTTGGGGTGGGGCGCAGTGGAAAAAAAGAAAAAAATACATTCAGTAGAGCTAAATATATGAAATAAAAATTTAAAAAGGTTGCAGTCTTCTTATATTAAAAGTTAAATGAAGCTATAATAAATATTAATACAATTTTATATTAAAAAATGAATAAAACATATAATAAAATATTATATATATATATATATATATATATATATATATATATATATATATATATATATATATATATATATATATATATATATATATATATATATATATATCACCCCACCGACCGAAGACTCACCGTGTACATGGTAGCTGGTGCACATATAAATCTGCCGTAGCCACGAAGTCCTCCGAGACAATACCACTGAGGGTACTGAATCAGAGGTAATCGTTCTCTGATTCAGATCTAAATTACGATCTGTGGATGAGTGAATGAACTGTATGAATGAGGCTCACGCCCTAGTGGCACTTGGTTGATTTTAACGTTTTTGATGTGAATTGCTTTCTGATGAAACTTTTCTTGCTGACAAAATTTATACTGATAGTAATTCGAATTTATTTATGCAATAACGCTTCCAATTTATTAAGGGAAAAGCGTGGAAATTTTGAATTTTTTTTTTCTTATCATTTATTTCTCAAAGGTTTATTACCTGCCGAATTTGGCAACTTTAGCTCAACGATCTGCTGTATAGAGAGAGTATTTTAAAAGATTTTTCTATCATACATGTCGTATAAAAAATTTACAAATATCATGACAGCTGTAAATTGTATTATTAAAAAATGTTTCATTTAACAAATACAAGCTTATATAGCGTGGCTTGGGCTGAAAATATATTAATGACTAATTTTATTAATATATGTAATAATTTTAATATAAAGTATATTTTTACGTAAAAAGTTATAATTCCTAAAATTTCTTATTGTGCACGATCCTTTTGAATATATTAGTTCCTTTTGAGAAAAATTGAGTACATCAGTTCCGCCAAACAATTTTTAAATTTCCTAGGATTTTTGAAAAATTAAATTGTACCGAATATATTTTTAGAATCACCGAAGGTAACTTTTTTTTCATGCACTATTGCATCTAAATATTAATAAAAATTATTGTGGTTTTTAATTAGGAGGAGATATGCCTTTGTTCCACATCTCCTCCAAATAAACATTGTCGAATGCATTTAAACTTTGCACATTTAATATTTAAAACATCCTCAAGAATCCTATTAATTTTTCAAAGTGCAAAATTCAATTAAACTTTCACTTAATTATAAATTGATTAAAATTTTCCACGCTAACTTAGAAACAAATAATCCCGCAAGATTTTTTTATTCCCTGTTAAAATTCAAAATTTTACCTTTTTAATGATAAAATTTTAATCAACAACAAATTTCTTGAAATTTTTAATAATTTTTAAAAGTTTAAAAATTTAATAAACTCAGACGATTTTGAAGTGTGGAAACTAATCAGCGATGGAACTTGGAATTACTCCTAGCATATATCTGACATTTCTGTTCTACTTAAAAAAAAAAAAAAAAATTATAACATTTTCCTTTAATTTTAAAAGAATTATAAAGTTTATTCCATTAGATTAAAAAATTATTGCAATTAAAATCTGCTTTCATTTTTACTTCGGTTTTCTAAAAAGTAATAAATAATTAATTGTATTGTAATTGAGGCGGGTATGAGTAATGAGATCTTATACAAATTTTAAGTTTTTGTCCGATCTTCAAAAATTTTCGCACATGTGGTCTTCGAAATAAAAGGAAAATCTCTGTTAATTTTTCAAACCCCAGAAGTTAACTAAAATTTCCGTTGATCAAAAACTAAGCTAGATTTTTGGAATATTTTCGTCATTTCTTTTGAAAATGTTGTCTTTCAAAGATTATTTTTACGTTATATTAAAATTCAAAACAGTAATAATAATTTCATTTTGTACAAAGATACTCATATTACTAAATTTTTCAAAATTAATTTTTTGCATAGTTTGTAATAATATTTTTTAACGTTGAAGAACTAAAAAATGTTTGAAGAATTGTTGGCAGAACATATTACCAAAATTCCGGGAGAATCTAAAGGGAAGAATTTAAAAACAGACGATTACTAATTTTTATTCAGAACAACTCTTGATTTAATTCATTTTCAAATTTTTTTGTAAATGAAAATTAATTACATAATTAATCGTTTAAATAAAAAAAAAAGAATCTATAAAAAAAACTTCTTTAATAGCTATAAACAAAGTTGGAGCATTTATACAACAAATAATAATAATTTTTGGAGAAAATTATCTATCAGTGGTTTTTAAAAATTGTTTTGCTCAATTGAATATGCTCATTTTTTTTTTTTAGTCAAAAAAGGCTTTAGACAATGAAAGGGTATTGTGCATTTGTTGTATCATGTTGTTAAATCCAACACAGAGAACCAACTGAACAGTGTAACATTTATTTATTACATAAATATAAGAAGGAATAAACTTGGGTTTTTTTAAAATACAGTAAAGCGTGTGAATACACACAAAAAGGAGCCATATTATAATATATATTATATTATAATGTGCATGTTATAATACTTCATACAAAATTAGTTTTAAATTTAGAATATTGAGCATGAAAATATCACAATTTAGAGTAACACCATATATATTAATTATTAATTTATAAATAATTATGCAAAATTTAATTGCATTGGAATAAGCTTATCGATGATAAATAAATAAAATGGTCAGAAATTTCTATAAGCTTTTATTCGAAACAAATGTACTAGCTAACGATAAAATAATTCTACTTATGTATGGCAACATATTTTTTTTAATGAATAAGAATGAATTATTTAATGAATTACTGCTAATTTTATTTATTTTGCATTAATTTTTTTAAAATCTTTAAAACATTAAAATTTTTATTTTCCATAATATTTGTAAAAAAAAAAAAATTAAGTTTCATTTCAGAAACTTTGATTTCTATGTGATAAATATCATTTATCAATTTCAATTTTATTTGCATGCATTATTTATTAAACACTGGAATTAAAAGAAGTGCTTTGGTTTTAGTAAGAATTCAACGGAATCAGTTTTAATCTCAAATTGAAGAACGATTCTATTTTTTTTAAAGCATTTACGATGACTAATTTTTTCAATTGAAGAGAATGGCAACGGAATGAAAAAAATTGAAAATTCCAGCCTGTATTAAGCAATCATGAATTCGAATAACTGTTAAAAAGATATCTACAAATTACTGTGATGATTTAGAATAAAAGTACATTGTATTTTTATCCATACGAAGTTTTAATTGGATCAGGTGAGAATATTTCCATTTTATTTTGAGCATTAAGTCAAATAATTTTGAGAAATATGATAAAAGAAAGAGAATTCAACTACTTTGCTTATATAATATATTCTTGTATCATATACAATGGCTCCCAACAAAAATCAATTAAAAACCTAATTATTTACCATTATATATTCTTATTTTTACACGAAAATTTTTTGATAGCATATTTTTACAGTTCTTAATAAAGCAGTGAAGAATAAATTTTAATTGCGATGCAAATAATTTTTTTAAAAATGACAATAAATAAAATTGCACAAAAATAGGACACAAATGTGATCATACACTTTAAAAAAACATCACTAAATATGAAATTTTCTAAATTTTTATAAATGTTTAGTATTTAGTAGGATATCCTTTATTCTTTATAACAGCTTTTAAACGTTTGGGCATAGATTTAACTAAACGGTCGGTTACTTCTGCACCGATATTGTTCCATTCTTCGATCATTACTGCTTTCAGTTGAATTTTCGATTTAATGTCGTGACTTCTTATTCGCACCTCTAATTCTTTCCAAGTATGTTCTATAGGGTTTAAATCCGGTGATTGAGCTGGTGTTTTAAGGGTTTGAGGGCAATGATAGAGGCAAAAAAGACGAACATTCATGGCCGCGTGCTTAGGATCGTTGTCTTGGTAATACACAAAGTTGTTTAAAATGCCCAATTTTTGTGCTGACATTTTTAAATTATTATTGAGAATATTTTATAAACTCTATGATCCATTCTACCGTCAATGAATACTAAATTGCCTACTCCAGCCGCTGACATACACCCCCAAACCATGACACCTCCACCGCCATGTTTTACTGTTCCAACTAAATTCTTGGGATTAAGTTCTTCGTTTTTTTGTTTTTTTTTTTCTCCATACAATGATTCTCCCATCCGACCCAAAGATGTTAAACTTACTTTCATCTGCAAATAAGACACGATTCCAATAGCTCTCTGGCTGGTTTATCATAGATTTGGCAAATTTAAGCCTAGCAATTCTGTTCTTCTGACTTACAAAGAATTTTCTTCGTGCAGAGCGGCCATGTATACCAGCATTCCGAAGAATTCTACGAATAGTTTCACAGGAAATAGAAGTTCCATTTGATTCATTATATTGTGAAGTAAACTTTATTTCACTCAGACGTGGATTTTTTAGAAATTTACTCACAATATTTCTTTGACTTCTAGCTGACAGAATTTGAGGGCTACCATTACGAGGCTTGTTTGCAATCCTTTTTCCCTCTCTGTAACCTTTTATTATGCTTTGCACCGTTGAATGAGGTAGATTAGTTATAGTTGCAATGTCTCTAATTGATTTTCCAGCTTTAAAATGAAATATAATTAATTTTCGTACGTCTAAACTCGTTTCTTTACGAATGCGCGTCATATCTAAGAATAAAGTAAATAGAATAAATAATTGTGATATTAAATACTGAAATCAAACGATTTTAGTGTATTTTTCAATTAGAAGAAAAATAAGCCTCAAAAGATATTTTTATGATGAATTTAAATAAATAATGTTTGGATGTACAAAGACTTTTGTGTTCTAATTTTGTGACATTTTTTATTTATTTATTTTTTAGAACAATACTATTGGATTTTTTATAAAAATATTTGTTCAGTTTTATTCAGAACTATTTAAAGATGCTAATTAAAAAAAAACTAATAAAATGCTTTAGTAAGAAGTATAGAACACAATTTCTGCAAATTTCTTTAGTGTACGAACACTTTTGGGAGCCACTGTAGAAACCTTAAAAATTGCAACCTCAAAACATTATACCATGAAATTCGGACAAATTTCCATATTCCAGATCAGTCGGAGTCCAAAAAACACAAATTTTTTGTTTGTTCTTTCTGGTAAATAGAAAAAAATGAGTTCACTGAAAAAATTTTAGGCATCATTACGCTGTTGCGCCTGAGTAACTGGAAATATACATTTTTAATTTAATAAAGAAATAACTACTTAATTATTCGTTCTGTAACTTTCGTTGAACCTTTCTTTTGCTTTATATTTTGCATAAAAAAATTTCAAAGAAAAATTATTTAGTAGTTTGAATTTTTAAAGGAAACAAAAATTTAGGCGTTTCAATTTTATTTATATAAATTCTAATCTATAAGTTAATGCTTCTTAAACTTTCAACACCATAACTGTTTTTACTTAAATAAAAGTCATTGCAAGTTTTATTTCATTTCATAAACTTTGTCTTGATCTTCCGTTCTTTGAAGTAGTGGTTCAGAAATAATTAATTTCTGAACCGTTAGGTGAAAGATGTTTGAATTCCAGGTCAACAATGTAATCTATTGTTGGAAATTAGGCAAAAACGCATTTCCAAAAAATTGTCAAAATTCAGCAAAAATTTTCTTGACTATTTAAATGTTGTAATTAAATATATATATATATATATATATATATATATATATATATATATATATATATATATTGAATTTTAAGAAGACATAAGAAAGAATTTTGCTTTGTAATAATAATATTGAAGAAAAATGCTAACATTTACCATAACTTTTAATTAATTAAAATTTTTTAAAAATAGTTCCGAGGTGCACATTCCGATCTTCAAGGTACATATATGCCAAATTTAATAGCTGTAGGTCATGTAGTCTGGCATGTAGAGGCCAGCACACACACACACACACACACACACACACACACACACACACACACACACACACACACACACACACACGCACGCATTTTTTTTTTTATCATTAGTATAAATTATTTCAAATAAAATTTTTGCCTAAGTAGGAAAAGACCAAAATCAAAAAGGCAACCAATTTTTCCTTTATTATTACTCTTTTAATGAAATGAACAATAAGCTAACATTTTCCCTCCGAAACAACGCGCAACTTGTCACAAACTGTCTAAAAAAAAAGGCTTCAATGATTTAGAAATATTACTTTGTTGATTAGAAAAATGTCTTGAAATATCCGTTCGTTTTATACCGATTATTTCATTTTTGCCTGTGTTTTTATTTCTCTGAATGTCTGACAAACTGACAGAAACAAAACAAACAAATAAAAATGAGTTTCGGAATAGAAGTCGAAAATAAGTGCCAAATTTGTGAAAGAAATATTCAGCACCTATTTGATATTTAGTAGATGAAATTTTAAAATAGAAAGTGTTTCTCAAAAATAGATATATGTCTGCCATTCTGCTAAACAGTCAAATTTTTTTGAGTAAATATGATAATGAAATCAACATTTCTTGAAAAGACCAAAATCTAAAATCAGTCGTTTTCTTACGAATCTTTTATTCTCCCGCGCAAATTTTAAGTTTCTTCAGGAAAGTAAAACGTGAGTAACAGCCTGTTTTCTATTGTCTTTTTCTAAAAAGTAGACAAATAATATTAATTTTTGCTCCTAAAGATGCATTAAAACTTATTTTCTGGGGTTGTTTTATTCTTTCAAGCGTAATTTTCATTTAATAATGTAAACGAGTCATGGTTCATGTACATGAAGGAATTTACGATTGATATTGCTTTTCTTCCAGAGTACTTCGATTTCTACTGGTGGTCTGTTTAAGTGTGATACTATTGCAAGAACAAATGTTTGAGAACAACCAAGAATTTTATTCTTCTGTCAACATTCCAATCACAAATGATATCCTCCAAATCAGTAAATGTTGGTTAGCGAACTGACCTTCACCTGACCTTTACTTTGTTCACCTGATAACCGAGATTATCATTATTTCCGTATCATTCGAAATTTTTCTCTTTCCAGAATTCCTTCTGCTAGAATTTTCTTATATTCGTTAGAATATGTCTTTACTTTTCCATTCAAAACATTTCGCCTTAAAGATTCATTGAATATTGAAAATTTTAATTAATCGTCGGAATTTCTTTTAATGTAGACATATGTTGTTCTGACACTTCGATTAGTCCTTCGGCAATGGCATACATAAAGCTAATGATCTTACTTTGGGAATAGAACCCCAAAAAAATCATGCTAGTACTTATTTTAACGAATTTCAGAGAAATAGGTAATATGCTCTGCGGGAGACTATGTCAATTATATCAATCAAAAGTATGAAATGAATTCAATTTTACATTCTCTTGTTCTGTAAAATAATGAATGGTTATCCTCGATAAAATAATGAATGGTTTTGTATAATTTAAGGTGGCCAATCTAAGCATGAAAGATTTATTCAGCAAACATTATAAGAAATGCGGTATGAGCTAGTATTGTAACAAAATCATTCCATTTTTACTGAAATCTAGCATAATCAGCTGAAAAGATAATTCTATAAATATTAAATTGATTATTTGCTACCTTTATAAATATTGACGGCTGATTTCTTAATAGAAGTTAGTGAATACTAAAGTTTCAACTGAGTGTGTACATCTATAGCACGAGAAGAAACTAATCAGTGATGCGTAATAGAATCTAATTTTCTTCAAATAGCAAAAACATGCGTGAATATTTTATTAAAAAAAAGAATCGGATAAGCATTTTAAGAATTTTGTATTTGCATTTAGGAAGCCATGCCGGAATAGATTTTCCTCATTGGGTCCAAAATTTAATATAGGTCTATAATCTTGAACTTAAGATCGCATAATAAGCATAATTTATGTAGTTAAATGTTTGAGACTTTTTGTTCATATACAGATAGACAGGCAGACATCCGATTGACGGATTCTGCCTGAAATTTTGACAGAGTCTGCAATTTTATAGTAAAAATTACAGGCCAGATTTCATATGTTGATACGCATATGTTTCATATCAGATTTCACATATCTATCCATAAAAGTCTAATGCGTGATCGTTTTTTAACGAATAAAAAGCTTTATCTTTTATATATTGTATATGAAAAAACATGAGAGTGTGTGTACGAGAGAGAGAGAGAGAGAATGGAATGATAACTGGAACAATTATATATTATTCTAACAGTTATCTTGATGTAAAACATTTTTCAGTAAATGATTTTTAGAAAAATATTTGTATGTCCAATATCTCTATTGCTGCTTTGAATACTTAATGCTTCTAATTAATTCTCGCATTTTTAACAAAAACGAGAGTTAGTTTAATCCTCCAAATTCAAAAGATAAAATTGCATTATGATTTGATAAACGTATAAAATCATTTTAAAGAGCAAATAAAATTATTTTCACATACAAAATATACATCTATTTACAAATCTTAAATCGCAATTTAAAAAAATAATCTAAAGTTCATATAAGTGTTCTTTGGTTTTACCTGCTTCCTATTAGGAACTAATTTCATGTGTGTATGTGTTTTACATTTTAAATATAAATTATTACATTAAATATTAATTAATTCTAGATATTATTAATTTCTATATTAATTTAACTGCAATTTGATTATGATCCCTAAAAGCTCATTAATATTAATTCTCTCTGCTTTTTATTCTGGTATATAGTAGAGATGTATACAAAATTTATATCTGGAATTATACAAAGAGAAAATATTAAAATCGTCAAAAAATTTGAACTCGAGAGATTGATGAATCTATCCGTTTCAGATCTTCGTAGGTCTGAAAAACATAATATTAGATTTATACCTGAATGTAAATTTGATAAATTTATAACAGTTTGAGCTAGGTGAATGAAATTTAGAATCTGAACTAAATGTCAATTTTGTTGATTCCTGTTAAAACTCTCTCTCTCTCTCTCTCTCTCTCTTTTTTTTTTTTTTTTGCTAAATTACGATGCACGAAATGTTTATGCGCGTGGGATTCTGAAATTAAAAATCTGAGCACTCATGGTAGTCACTATATTGACCAAGGTCCAAAATTTTGTTGCGGAGTGCATCTCTTTATTAGAGAATATGGGAGAAAGTTTCGGAGAGTCCATTCCATCCTCTTGCATATTTTATTCGATAAAGATTTATTTTTTTTCAATAAAATTTAAGCATCTCGTTCAACAACAAACTGTTTACAAATTATTTCAAAATCGTTTGTACAGCTGATATGATTAAGAATTTTATTCAATGTGAACAAATGTGCTATCTTATCTGGAAAATATCGAATTTTTATAGTTAGAAAAAGTGTGTCAGTTGGAATTTAACAAGACTGAAAAATTAATTGAAAATTACATAAAAAATTAATTATAAATTTTGAACTTATAACCATGGGAAATACCCAGGCGATCTGTATATCTGTTAAAATCCCGCTTTTCAACTTTTGGCCCATTGCCAAAATGGTAGGAATATCTCAGATTTCCTTGCTTTTTTAATTAAAAAAAACGTTAGTAATAAAAAAAGATTAACTAGATTTCATTTTTCTGAAAGTTGTTTTTTAGAGAATATTTTCCCTACCAATTTTTAAATATATTCACCCTAATAAGACCAACGTGAATGAATCAGTCTAGAGAAAAATCAAAGGCAAAATAGATTATTTATGCTTTTTTAAATCTTCATGATTTTTTAGAAATTTTTAAAGAATTGGCTATTTATTAATTTTTAATTTTTTTAAAATTTTAGTTATATTTTTATATATATATTTTGTATTTCGTCTATATTTCCGCAGTTCCCACTAGCCAACAATCCTGAATGAAGCTGAAAAAATCTAATCAATCGTAATTTCAATTATTATTGCAATCTGAAAGGAAAGCAAACATTGATATTTACTCTAAAGAAATCAATCATCAGCCATAATAGTGCAATATTTCTTGTGGAAACTTAAGGGAAATAATACGACAGTTTTTGAGACGTATACGAAATAAAATAGCACAAAGTAGTAGTTGCAAACACGCGATGACAGCTCACGTAGATGAAGACATTGATGGAAATCTTAGAAATGATTCTTAACCTGATAAAACAGCATAGAATTCCAAAATTTACTCAAGTTATCGCTCGACAGCAAGCCACCCACACGTGTTCGTTTATCAGCACTGGATAAGATATCAGGCGCGGGTTACCAAATTATACTAATAAAAGCTTGGACAGTGGTCCACTATAATTCCGCTATTGATATGAATCTTTCAACAACTGGGCATTTTTCCAACAGGGATATTATATATTTTTCCCCTTTCAGGAAAAAGAATTCCAAAGATATTGTTACAAAAGTGATATATCTATGATCCTGGGCATGGAACAGACTAGAGAATAAGTTCCTCAGATAACAAATTTGATATTTTCAAGGTTTCAAGTACAGGTACTCACGTTTTGAGGACATATTTATTTATTTACGAAAACACTTTTCAAATATCAACATCTATCCTAGTTTATTTTAGTTTATTCAGTATTCGATTAATCTGTTATCGTTGGTGTTCAATAACTGGAATAATCGCCGTGTATCTAGCTTTACCAATTAAATGTTGTTCAGTTGTCCGGCTGTATGTGCCAGAAACGCTAAGCTTTGAGACAGGTATCTGCTTCGTTAAATGGCCACTATTCAAAATCTGGTTGTATACAGTGGCGTAACTGTAGTTTGGTACGACGGGGGAAAATGGCAGCCGTATTAGGAGATCTTGTAACCATAAAAGCAACACAGATTTTTCTACTGTCCTAACTTCTGAGATCGGAAAATTAATATGATAATAAAATATATTCTGTTCTGAATCACGTAAAATTTAACTATATTATCGTGCTTACAGTTAGTGTTAGGCAAAAGTGTGATTAATACAATACGATAACGCAAAAGGTGCCTAGACATTAAACATTTGCCCAGAGTTCCATTTTCTCAAGTTATGCTACTGGTGATATAACTTTGAAACAAAACTTTTATAAAACAGGTAAAATCTATCGTAATATTATTCAGAAGAATACTATCAGATATCTTTTATATAGATTTAAGTAAAACTTATCAAAAAGATAGTTATAATAATAAATTTTACTCACAAGTAATATTACTTAGAAATTGAATGATGTCTGCGTTATTATATCAATCAAGTAAGTGCTAAATTTTCATTCAGTAATAAGGAATTTGATTGACCTTCTATACATTTTGCACCCAGTTTTATAAAGTTGAAAAAGAGACTGAATATAAAATTCTGTATATTCTACCAATCCTTATTATAAGAATAATTAAAATATCAAGTTTAAAAATTTTTATGCATAGTCAATGTTTTATCCAACTGTAATTGATTCCCAGCAGTCTTATTACTGGAAAGCAAATATCAGGTTAAAACAAACAAGCAAACGATAACAATAAAGCAAAAACACTAGATAACTCTTTTTTAAACCCATTTTTAAATCTTAAAAGGTTTCTTGATTATTTATGTCCAATAGAATTCCACCTGAATTGCCTTTGCACAGAAAAAATTTCCAAAGGTATACAATCTGCCAAAACGTGTCCGGAAACTGTTCGCTATTCTAACATTAATTATTACAAAATAAAACTGTAAATGCCTGTCGCTGTAGAAATATATTCTCTATATGAAATATTTTTTCACGCAAGAAAACGTCTTCATATTTAGATACATGCAGGATCAATTTTCTTCAAATAGCAATACCCAATTTCAAATACATACACAAAATCTCCAGATTAAAATAGTACGAATACATGTTGTATTTTGTAATTTTGAGTAAACTCTTGATTAACTGTAAATAATTGAAATTTCATTTCCTAATGTTGAATGAGAGGCTTCTTTTTTTTCAATTTATTTCAAGATAAAACGGAACGTTGATGATAATTATTTTTTTACATTAAAATACTCATTAAAAAAACGAAAATAAGCCTTTCTAAAAATATAAAAATTTATTATATATTTTATTATTAATTTTTAAATTCATAAGTTATAAATTTTTGAATCAAAATTCACAAAAATCTAAAACATCAATGTCCCGAATTCTATGCGATTCCATCAAATATTTTTCAAAGATATAAAACAGTAATGAGAAAATAGCATGATTATTGTTTCTTTGGAGGGAGAAGGGGTATTTCAACTTTACAAAAAAATCTCCAGCATGAATAAAGAATTGCTAAAATAGAAAGGAAAACATAGCATGTCTTTCGAATTTGTTTTAGATGCATTTTTCTTCTTTTGAGATAATTGTGAAGGTAAGGGAGAAAAACATCGATACATGTAACAGATTTTACTCTACTTACATTTCACGCGAAATATTATTTAGAAACAAATGGGAGCTGGTTATAATTATAGAAATGACTTGCGAGATCTTTAAATAATGGGAAAAAAACAACAACACAAAAGTAAAATTTTAAACGAAGTGCGAATATATATGATATATTGTTAGATGAATGAATGAATGAAAAGTTATTGAATAAAATAAAAAAAGTCATTTTGTGTGGATAATTGTGTCACTAGAATTCGACAAAATGCATTTTTTTTAGCAAACCAATCAAAAATTTAAAAATGTTTCGTTAAATGAATTGCTTTGATTTAATACTCTTTTTGATAAAAAGCTGGTAAATGAAACTCATAAAAATGATTTTAAATATCGTTTGGTGGAAACGTGAACATACAAATCGTCAGTATTATGATCTTTAGGTTTCAGTTATAAAGGAATGCTTCAGAAAATAAGCATTTGAATTTTATTTTTCAGCAGCTTCAAAAACTTTTTTGTTTATGTTTGTTTTATTACTATTAATTGCCAAATTTATCCAGAATTTTTATTATTTTAAATGATATGTCAAGGGAATATTTTTAAAAAATTTATTTGTAAGTAAATATTCAGATACAAAACATGCATTTCGATTTCTTATTTAATCCAATTTCACATCATTACGAAAAGTAATACCCCCGCCCCCAAGTCCACAAAACACAAGTTATCACAGATAAATTTATTTAGTAATTCTATATTTAGTTAAAGAAACTTTATAAATAATGCTATAAAAGATGTGAAGCTTTTCAAAAATTTTTATTTATGTTACTTATATCGGCTGGGATGCAAAGATATTGGTTGCGAATTGTATGAGCGCGACAATGGCGGATTCAGAAGTATCATCGTTATTGGAATAGCTTTTGTCTAAATTTAGAAAGACCAATCTTTAACGCAATATCTCACTGCACTGGACTGATGAAAAACCATTGCCAAAATTTATCCCTTAGACATAAAACTTCTCTAAATTTACGAGTTCATTTGGCACAATGACCATTCGAAGATCTATGGTATATTTATCGGTTCAGCCGAATTGTCCGAAACCAATGATTTATTTCTGCAATAAAAGAACTGGGGAAAAACAGGGATCTAACTATAGGTAATTTAATGATTAATCAAGTTACTCAAATCGCTCTGTATTGTTTGATGATTTTAAAAATAGAAGTTTGGAATTGCAATATTATATTTAATGGTTCGAAGGCAGATGCTCATCTCTGTTTCTGGTAATTCAGTCCATATCTATCTTCTTAGACGTACAACATGTGAGCAGTTTTATTTCAACACTTTGTTCTCTCTATGCAGCGTTTAACACAAGCATTTGTTTCTAGACACAGATAAGGCAGGATAGATGTAATTATGTAGGTTAGAGAGTCTGCCAGAATACAAGTACAGTCATCGCTATAACAATGAATAAAAGAAACGATTGTAGAGTTCAACAACCTCCTGAATGGGAAAAGATATGATTTTCCGAAATTCCTTTCCCTTTTGGGATTCGAATGGTTTCCTGATGTATCAGCGTTTACTGTTCGAAGTCCATCCATGAAACGTATTTGGCAAAAAACGTAGCAAACGAACAAAGTCTTCTGAAAAAAAAAATAAAAAAGAAAAAGAACTGAACACTCGTGGCAGTTAATAGATTATATTCTAGAAATAAGAGCGCGTGGCAGAGTTATAAGTTCTATTTTTACTGCATTTGAAATTAGGCAACATAGTGATAATAACCACCACCACTACACTAGTTACATTTTATCTTCTTCGCTGTGTTCTTCTAGTGAATAGATCATTTAGCAAAAAATATGGTTTCTGATAAGCGGTTCTTAGAAAAAGCTTTAATTCATAAAAGTTTTTCATTAACTTTCTCGAAAAAGCTCATAATTCATAAACATCATGAAAATACTAGACATGATTTAAGAGAATTGGAAGCTTCTCTACGAGCATATTCACCATAATTTCCAAAGTACTCTGATTGGAGACTTATTATGAATAATTAAAAGAGAATTAATCAACATGAAATAAATATCATTGCTCATATTAAATATAATAATAAAACTATTTTTTTTTAAATTAATCTTTTGATTTTGGATTTTATTTAAAATTTAACCAATAATAGTTTATAATACGATTTTTTCGCCTTAAAGTTTTTAAATTAGGATAATTTGTTTAATCAAATTTATTAGTTTTAAAGAAATACGAGTAACATGTACAAAATGGAATGATTTCAATAACTGCTATACAAAAAATAATATTTCAAGTGAAATTTAATTTTATTGCTTAAATAATGATTCAAAATTTAAATGAAATCAAAAGAACATGAAAAAGTTAATTTGTGAAAGTTAAAAAAAAGTGGCGGATTAGTTTAAATTAATTATATTTGATTAATATTTAGTAATAATTCTAAAACGGGGAAAAAGGCACAGGGAGGGGTGGGGGGGGGGATAATAGAACACTGAAATGTGTGAAAAAAAGGAATTATAAAAAGCTTTATATAAAAATTGTATGTCTGTGTTATTTCCAAATATAGAGTTTTTTCCCCCGATTTATCTTTTGATAAAAATCAAACGTTATCTATTAATAACAGTAATCGTAACTGGGATAGGTTTATAAGGTAGTATTTGATAGCGTAGCATTTGTTTTAGTTGTTTTTATTATAAACGAACTTGAAATATAAATGTATATGTAAGTTTTTTTGGCGACGTTAAGATGTGAAATAATAGCAACAACGAAAAAAAAAACTTAGTTAAAGCATATATACAATTGGAAAAATGTATATGAGTTCATAAATCTGTTTCACTCGGAAGCGGAATTAAAGTACACCAACTCTTCTTCTAAAATAACTTCCAAATATTGCACACCTGCACTTTTCTACACTTTATTTAAAAAAATCTAGATCCATTTTCCATTTAATAACTACGGGATTTTAAGAAAGAAGATGAGAAATTCTTTGCATGGCTCTAAAATTGATTTCAATAGCAGTTGTTAAATGGCTTCCATCGAATAAAAAAGTGCGATTGCTATATTTATATGAGAAGCACCAGGAGAAAGTTCTCAAAATAACCATAAAAAATACTCGAATTTTTTCCAGACGTATTTATTAAAAAAAAAAAAAAGATCAGAACTTTTTGATTATATTTTAATTCTGCCAAAAGAGTTAATAAATGTGAAAATATTAAAATTGCTGGTTATTTTGAATAGGAATACTGATATATTTCTTAACTGTTCTTAAATTAAAACTTCTTTATTCTTCGACTAATATATTTGTAAAATGTTATTGCGGAAATATGTCCACTTTTTGTAAACAATTTTAAGTTCTGCAAAATTTAAGATTGGAATTTTCTTATAAAATATGTCTTAAGTAATATTTAAAAATATTTATTTTTCCAAAACGTTGGAAGTGCTTGTATTTAAAATGTGAAAGAGATAGCAAAGTTATTAAATTTTAAAATTTAAAATATTTGAACTCAAGCATTATATTTAGGAAAGAAAACTGTTTTAAACGAGTAGAAATCGGAATAAAGGTACTCTCAAAAAGCTTTTGTCAGTTTATATCGCAATTTAGAAATATAAAAATGACAAAGTCTAAGAACTTTTTTAAAATTTAAATGTTCCCCTACCAAGATCTGAAGGACGACTTCAAATATCCAATAAGAGTAGTTTTTAAACAATGACGATGGCAGATAAAGGGCATATGGTAAATAAAACTAGTCGCAAACAGTAATGTTTTTAAATGACGAATGAATGTTTTTAAATGACGCAGGTATTTCATAAACACTCCGTGTTAATAAAATACGACATCTAATGAAAAGAGAGAAAAAATAATTTTTAAAGATTTGAAAGATATTTTAATAGTATGGTGACAATAGTTGTTTTGGCATTAAAAAAAATTCATTCTTGACAAAAACAAAATTATTATCAAATATTCTTAATGTTTTTATGAGGAAACATTAAGAGAACGGATAATTATTTAATATTCTGATGACTTAAAAGTTTTGGAAAAACAAAAGGCAAACTTGTAATTCGTATCATCAAAACTAGTAGTTTCTGCTATCATTTGCTAATATAAGAAGTTATTTTTGTACATCGCTTAAGTATAAAAATCTAATTTATTCTCGATGGGGAATATTCGATTTAAATACTAATTTATTCGCTTCGAAGATTGACAGAACAATAATTGTCGATATTAAGAGCTGAATATCCGTTGTAGTGTATAGCATATGGAATTTCAAAACAAACAAATCAAGATATTTTGATTCAGTAGTAAAACATTGTACTGTATTGAAATAAAATATTTAATAAATGCATTTTTTTTCTTCATATACCTGCAACGCATCAATCAGAGAATATTTATCGACTTCAACGAATGTTTTGAAGATTTTATTTATGATGCCAAACACATTTTATAATAATTGTTTGAAGCCTCGATGAATGACTTTCGTTATCAATTTAATAACTGAAAAATAGTAACTATTCTATGAGGTTCGAGCTAGTTTTCTTTTGTTCTTAAGTTAAAGATTAATAAAATCTAGTTTTGTGACTGAATTTTCTGCAAAGTCGGAACGTTTAAAAGTTGCCATAGCATAAATTCGTTCATCGGAAACCTTAATCCTTATCTAATTACTGATTTTAAATGTGGCGATTGTTCTCTAATAAATGATTGTGTGTATGGCGACTTTCAAACGACTTTCAACCTTCTCTTTCAAAGTCGCCACACACACATACACACACACACGCACGCGCATTCACACATTCATCTTTATTATAGATTTAATGCTACGAATTCAAATTAATTTAAAAGTAATAATAGTAAGGATAATGCTAATATATGACTACATTGTTCTAAAAATAATACAACAATCTTTATTGGACATTTTGTGCGCTCATTATACAGCTCTTAAGAATAATGTGCATGGTACAAGCATTTTATTAAAAAAATCAATGGTCGTTTGACGTGCTATTTGTCTGTGAGTATTAAGAATTTATGAATGTATGTATTGAATGCTTCTACACTAACGTTTTCGTAAATAAAAAGTTTAAAGCTTTGCAGTGGAATTCTTTTGGCTTTTAAGGAAGGTTTGACTTTTTCCCATTCTTCTTCATCGTTGCTTAACTTAGGACTCGAGAATTTATCTATTATTGATTCATCTGTCATATTCAAAAATCTTGAAAGTTTTCACCTTAATACGACAAAAAAAAATAATAAAACTGGAGCTTTGAATTTTTAAAAGATGAAAAACAAAACAATTTTAAATTTTTGAAACTGAAACTTACATCATTTGCTTCGTTTAAGATATTTTATTTTGTTTTAGATATTTTATCATCAAAATGGTTCCGAATAAATGGGGATTGTGATGAAACGATGTATAAATAGAAATATATATATATATATATAAAAGGTGCTTTAGCATGATTGAATTTCTCCTTCCCTCAAAATTAGTCACAACAAAAATGATTGTTTATGTTCCTACTGGCGTTAAGATCCGTTAATAATTAATTATAAGGAACAATGAATTAATGAGCGTTCTGTGAAGAATTGTAAAAAATTCATTTTTAAATTTAAAAAAAGCATTTCAATTTAATTTAATTTTTTTATTATTTAATTTAATTTAAAAAGATATTAGCTCAAATTATAACCAAAAGAATTTTCTATGCGATGCACATTTCGTGCATGCATTCAAGCTTTTTATTCGTATTTTATTGGAATGATAACAAACGTCTTCAACACCAGCTCGAAACAGATAATAAAATTCACACATGACCTACTAGTAGAAATAGAAGATAAGGCCAAATAGATAAGAGATATAAGCATTGATTTTGATTTGCTGTTCAACGGAGGTGAATTCCAGGAAAAAATTTTTTTACTCACATGTGTCACGACGATCTTACAGATCTTCTTCCTGTACAGAAATATCCAGAATTTTCGCAATGAATAGTATCGGCGAGAAACATCTAAGTCGGACTTGCATGTACAGGAATCTAATTTTTCATACATGGGGACTTTAATTATTTAGACAAAAAGTTTGGAAAATACTAATTTTAGAAAAAAAAAGTACGCAATAATGTGGCTTTCTTTCCTATAAATGCAAAATAATACATATTAAATTAAAAGTTTAAGACAAAATTTAGTTCGAAGCTAATGAATTCTTAAAATCTGCAACTGTATTTGAGGAATGATTGATTTTTTTCATGCTTAAAATTTCTTGACAAGTTTATTTCTTACTTCTTGTCTTGTAGCTAGAATACGTTTCTCATTAGAAACTGTTATTTCCAAAATTTCTTCAACTGAGATTTTTCCAAGACTTTTTCAATTGGAAGCTGAAGTCTTCTGTTAAGTTTTCAATTGTTATATACTTTTCTGGTAGATCTGGGTGTGAAGTGTTGGACCGGTTTGAAATGACCTTTATAATGGCGATTTGTTCTGGCATCTTAATATGATTTCCGAGATTCAGCTCTTTGCCAGGTGAGTTCAGTAGTTCATTGATAACACTAATATCAATTTCCAATAATGGAAATTGATCGTTTATTTGCTTAATTAGTTGCCTTAGATCTAGATCTGTACCACATTCTAAAATTGTAAATGCTCGAAGCGACAATAAGGAACAATATAACTTCGGATGTGGGTAAGAATAGGTAGTGTGAATCAAGGTATCACTGTGTAACATCTGATGAATGAAATTAAAAAAAGTAATTAAAAATGTCTTAATAATATGAGTTAGTCCAATGAGGGTCGACTAAGCCCCTCCCTGGACGTGTAAATGTAGCCGCTTAGTATTCTATCAGATTCTCCCATGAAGATTTTGAAATAATGGTATAATAATTTAAAATAATTTTATAATAAGTAGCACAATAAGTACACTCCAGATGGAGTCAAATAATAAAGAACATTCAGAAATGCAGTTACAATTTCATTCATCACATTTGCATTAAGAACATAAATAATACTTTGACAGTAAAATAATATTTCTTAGAATTCATATTGAGTTTTATAATAAATAATAAAAGCCTCTACATTTTTTAAACCCATACATAATAAGCTTACAGATCTTTGTGTTAGTTCTTTCGGTAACCCAGTTGGTTATTGATTATATAGAAACAGACAAATGTAGTATTTTGTAAGACATGATTACATAACGACTCACATAATGTAGTTTAAGAATTTCAATTACTGAATAGTCGAATAATGAACCGGAATCACTATTTTGAATCAGATTAGGTTATTTAGAGTTGAATGGCAAAACAACCAATATTGGGTATGCTATACCAACTAAATGGTGATGTACAAGTTTGGTTAATGCGAATTGAGGAAAGGTATTTGATATTATAAGACAGAGAAAAATCAGAATAAAATTCTTTTTTTTTTTTTTACAACATGGCTTGAGGATAACAAGTACTACCATTTCAACTCGAACTATTTGAAACGAATTTCAAGTTTATTTCATGGTAAAACGAATTTCATAATAAACTTATGATTTATATTTATGTGACAGTGAACTAACTATCTTTCTGTTAAAGAAAGCGAACACAAGCTTACATGGAGACGAAATGAAATGAAAAATATATCCTGTCCTCAAATCAGCCCTGATGTATTGCACATCTTGAGTATAGATGATTCTTGATCGATATAATAATCCATCACTTAGTAAAGAAAGTATTTGTTTTTGGAGAAAGCGAAGAAATGAACTATAGAGAAATTTCGCATATGAGTCAGTTATTATATTTTTATTTGCACTTTTTTTGCTGTTTTGTAGAGGACTTTTTTCGTCGAATATATAAAATTGAAATTTCATAAATGGTTTGAACACAATTAAAAACCAGATTATTAAATAGATTAAAAAATTTTTATTACAAATATTAAGAACACATGGTAGGCTTTAGTGAAAGTTTCGTGATAATTAATTAAATTTTCAATTTTTTTTTTAAATTAAAAAACTATTTCCTTTGAAGGGCAATGTTATTTTCACTTTAATATTGCCATTTCTATTGAATGAAAGCATTATAGATATTTAAAATCACTTTATTTATTTTCTTTCGGGTGTTCGCAATGTTTGCCTGAATTTTATATAATTCATTAAAAAACCATTAATAATTTAAGGAAAAGAATAAATTTTGGAAATTTTTAAGAATCGTTTGGTACGGTAGGTAATTTTTTGAAAAATTAAAATATTTAAAAGTGTTTGATACAAATGCTATCCTCAATTTAATTAAGCTTAAAACAAATAAGTAAGTAATAAGAAGATTTCATGCATTATAATATTTTTTATCTCCTTGGTCTAATAACTAAGTAAATGGTACTTAGTAATCGTTTGGTGCACTGTAATTTTTCGAAAAAAAATCAAACGATTTAAAATGTGTTTGGTGTAAATGATATTTTCAATTTAATTAAGTTAATACGAAGTAAGTAGGTAATAAGAGGATTCTGTGCATTATAATATTTTTTGTATTACGTTGGTCTAGCAACTAATGATTACGGATGCTATGGAGTGAATAGATGGTTTTATTACATTCTTTTGTCTTGCCATAATAGGTTAAGTGTTCAAAGTCTCTAACCTATATTATTTGTTTTATTATATGAACTTTCACATTGCATTTGTAATAAAATTGTAACGATTAGTTATTTAATTGTATTCCTTATCCCAATTTCAAAATGGAAGAACAAAATGCACATTTCACACGTGCTTTATTGCAATATTTTCGAAAAAGCTGGAATGCTTCGAAAGCATACAAGAAGCTATGTATCGTAACACGCAGAAGCTTTGAAAGAAAGGAGGTGTTTGAATTACTTTGTCATATTTCATTCTGGTGATTTTCCAATCTCAATGATCAGTTCTGACAACCTGTCCTTTCAATTAAAGTTGATGAGATCTATAACGAGGCCAATGTCAAGTCAGATCTTCATAACAGAACACATAAGATAGCACAGAAGGTCAAAGCATCGAATACATGCATTTAAAAAATAGTTTGATTATGTTCAAAAACTCGATTTATAGGCCCATTATCGACTTATGGAAATTTGTTTGACGCACTG
This sequence comes from Argiope bruennichi, assembly GCF_947563725.1. Classification (NCBI taxonomy): domain Eukaryota; kingdom Metazoa; phylum Arthropoda; class Arachnida; order Araneae; family Araneidae; genus Argiope; species Argiope bruennichi. Next base: position 53,410,296 of record NC_079159.1, on the reverse strand, counting down.
CATTAACATCAGCAATTCGTTTCTGAGATGCCACAAAATTGGCCCATTTCTGAAACTACTGATTACTGGCGACGAAAAGTAGAGAATTTATAACAACGCTAATCGAAAAAGGAGATAGGTGAATATAGGATGAAAACCCACTCAGAGAGCCCCAAAATCTGAAATTCTTTCAAAAAATAATTATGCTATCAAGTTGATGATATTATAAATGAATTCTACACTTTGAACTTTTAGCAAGAAACCAAACATTTAATTTATTGATGATTTGTTGACACAAACAAATGTTTGCATTCAACAAATCACCACACTGAGCGACACAGCTCAAGAAAAGCGGTCAGAATAGGCAAATTTTAGGAGTATTGTTTTCCAAATTGAAAATGCAAGGCCCACGCATTGTTCGGTCACTCACCAAAAATTATTGGAAGTAAGTTGGAATATAGCTCTGAACTTGCGCTTTCAGATTTTCATTTATTTCGCTTAATGTAAAACTACTGAAATAGTGAAACTTTTCTTTGATGTTGATGATGTAAAATTTCATTTAATTGAGTGTTTTGCCTACAAAAATTAGAAGATTTATGAATTTGTTATTATTACATTGCCTGAAAAAGGGCAAAAGATTCTCGATATAAACGGATTATACCTTTTTTGTATTTTTAAATTACAGCCAATCTCCCCGTTACCTCAGAACTAAGCCGTATAAACAGGGATTACAAAACGGACTTTATCTAATGGAATAAGAATAGCATTATTTTGCGCATTTATGAAATATTTTTATACTTTAATTTTGTGCATTTATAAATATCTTTTGCACATTAGTTTTGTATTATATTTTGTATAGTATACTATTCTTCGAGTAAACATTTTTTTTAATGTTAAAAACATTAGACAAAAATATTTTCGTCTCCGGCAACACGGGTTATGTCAGCTTGTATAATACACTTTTTTTTTCTTTTTTTCTGTTTATAATTTATGACGCAATGAGAAAAATTCCTTACGACGCAGATGCCATTCAAAACGCAGAAAATTGACATTGAATATCAAGTAAACATTTCTGTCTCCTAATGACGAGAAACAGCTAAAAGGTTTGAATAAAAAATAAATATATGATTCAAAACAAAATATCATTTTTGTAGAAACGATTTGCTTTGTTTATGTAAATTGTACAAAAAACAAAACTATCTTAATATAAATAAAAACCATTGTGGCAGTGTATATATGTATTTTCCACATCATCTTAACGACTGGATCGAATTCAACACATTTTGCACATTTATCATTTAGAATAACTGAAAAGATATTTCTAATTTTTCAAAATGCACAGATTAATTAAATATTCAATAATTAGAAATTAACCAAAAATTTCTCTTTTTCCCACTGTAACTTCGGAAGAAATTATTCTGGAAAAAGTATTTGGAAGAATATCATCTATCTTAAAATTCAAAATTTTACTTTTACAACGATGCCAGTTCCATTTTTGTGTATTTTTTCTTTGATTTTTAGTACCAGTTTTAAAAATTTAACGCAGACGACTTCGAAATAAGGAATTTAAACTGCCATGAATTATTTTTTATTTTTTAAATCTCACTTTTGTTTTTATTTGACGACAATAGCGTGCTTAGGTTATAAGGAAACAGCCAAAATATCGTGAGTGGAAAAATCGGAAAATCAACTTAAACTATAACAAATTTTGCAACTTTTTTAATGATACTAGATTCATTCTGTTTTTATTTTCCTTCAATTTTTATATTTTTTTCAAAATTTAATAAATAATAAACACAAACGATTTTGAAATAAGAAAATTCGAATATATTTAACAGTGATATTTTGAGTTACTTTTACCTTAATTTTTTGATATGTCTTTTTTGTTATCTATTATTGCCAACGACTTTTATTGGTTTAAAAAGAATGCTGAAGTTGATGCAAGTAGTTGAAGATGATCAATAATTGCTGCTTCTAAAATATACTTGTCATCTTTATCTGCATCTTCTAAGAAGTAATAAATGAATTATACTGACTTTAAGAAAAGAGAACGAAACTTTGAAAAGTAAAAAATTTGGTGCAGTGACTTAACTATGCTAAAAGAAAGTGTCCAAGTCCAACGCTCAAACTCAAAAGATGGCAAGGAATGGAAAGTTTTAGTGAGATAATTAAAAATCCTTTATTATTGAAGAACAAGAACATGTATGAGGAAACTGTTGCCAAAGCGCATAAGCAAAATTTTGAAACAAATTTAAAAACGATTAATAATTTCCATAAGAGTAACTATTGATTTGATGTAATTCCATATTATTATTGTAAAATTAACTATATAATTAACTATCTAAAATATTCTTTAAAACCTTTCCTATTTTTTTAATTATTTACAACAACCTAAGCATTATTTGAGCAAAACTTGCAAAACTTAACTATAACAAATAATTTATAGAGAAAGCTATTGTGGATTTTTAAAAATCTTCTGGTTTAATTGATATTCTAATTTTAATATTAAAAAATAAGGGTGCTAAATATATATTAAAAGGTTTTGTATGTTTTAATATTTTATACAAAAGCTTATTTCATAAATATTTTACATGAAAATGTTTGAATTTCAAGAAATGCCGGGTATATGAATTAATATAAAGATATTTACTGATGTTAATAAAGTTGTCTATAATCTGGGAATAGCAAATTAATACTTTAAAAGATTTCTCTATATACTGGTTATACATTTTTATAAGTAAATGTTCAGTTCTAATAATAATCTCAAGAAGATGTATATAAAATTTTGAAGTATAAAATTCGGAGCCGAAAAGTAGAATTCACATTAAAATTTAGCAAATCTTATTTGAAATAAATGATGTACCTCATTTATTTAATTTTATCGATAATGGCATTAATAGTTCCATTATTAACTTCTAAGGATAGTCCCATTAATTAACTTCTTTGAAACCAAATGCTTTTATCTTTTCAAATATATTTAGCAACAGCATTAACAAATACTGCTATGATATATTAAAATAATGCACGTATTTTCTAAATGCCATTATTTTCGTGAGTTAAAGCGTTTCATCTTCAGTAGCGGAGAATTCAATCGCTTTGTTTTGCAGAAACTGTAGTGTGTTCTTTGATGTATTACAATAGGTCTTGGAGTTCAATAACATGGCAAACAGTAAGCAATAAAAAGAGACATCTGTTATATATATTAGATATAATTTTCCTCTAATATTAAAACTCTTTATTTTCAGAAGCGGCGAATGTAATCTTTTTGTTTTGCAAAAATTGTAATGCACACACTTTGATGCATTAGAGGTTTTGGAGTTCAATAAACGACAAGTAGCAATAAAAATAGAATCTGATTTATACCTAAATATATAGATAAAAGAGAATGTTTGAAAGCCAGTTAAACAAAGTAGTTACGATAATTCTTGTACTCTGCGTGATTCGGTACCCTTTAACAAATTTTCGGAGCATAATTTAGTTGAAAAAAAGAATGCTACGACTGGCTTTTAGTTGTAAACTTTATGTAACAGACTTCGAAAGATGGAGACCAAGAAAATATATTTAGAAGAAGAATTGTTTTGTTCAAGAATTTGTGAATTATGACCCAAATCTATTTGTGATGCCTAATATATTTTGTAGCTTTTAATACATTATCGGAACATAGTTTAATAATAATGTTAATAATAATAAAAATGGAAAAGAGTCACTTGGATCGACTTACCGGCTTTCAGTTGAAAGACTTCAGTTTAGACTTCTAACAAGAGAATCAGGAAAACATAATTATACGACGAATATATAAATTGTTTTCTACCGGAATTCAAACAATAACTCCCAAATTTAATTATTGATAAAAAAATTGAAAAAGATCTAAGAATTTGATGACAGTTTTGGAGGCTATTCACGAATTAGTGATTCAATATAAAAAATTCTTATTTTTAAATACAATAAGACATATAAACATTTATTCTGTCATACATGATAAAAAAATAAAGCAAAATTATTTCTTTAAAACAAAATAGTAAGAACAACAACAACTATGAATTTTATTTCCCTTCCATCGATTCCACTATTATGTTATCTCTTTATACTATTAAAAAAAAACTTTTGTTCGAGATAGAAATGGAATGGGTATACAGCATTTTTCGTCATTGGAATATGTGGATAAGTGTATCAAAAATATCGTATTACATCCACGATGCTACCTATTTTTATCTAGCCAATTCTAACGATTCAAATTATATTTTGTTCTTTCTTTGCCTCCCGTTTTATATTTCAGAAATTTTTTCTGTCTTGCATTGCTCTTCATTCTAGAAGAAAGAAGTAAAAAAGTGACGAAATTATTTATAAAATCGTTTGACAGAAAACATACATAAATTTATAACAAACATAAAAAAATGTATAAATATTTATTTATTATAAAAAAGGTATCTGAAGATAATACGGCCACTTAGCAGTTTCAGAGTTATTTTAAACATTTGCAAAAAAAAAAAAAAAAAAAAAAAAACCTTATTGTCTTGAAAATAGAGTTAAGGATATGTTACAAAATTATGTAGAAATAAAATAATTTAATAGCATTTCATGTGGCTGAGGAAATCTGCGTTGATTTGCCTTCATCTTTGCTTACTTCTTACTCCTTGTGTATGTGGCTATTATATCTGCTCTTAAATCAAAGTAATGTAATGAATTATTTAATCTCAAAAGAATTTAATGCTTTTCAATAATATGTGATAAATTTTCACAAAACTTTTAAAATTCTTTTATGAATCATATAAGATTTCAAGAATGTAAGTATAGAGAAATAATCTATTGTGGCTATAGTACTTACTTGATATTATTCGATTAAAATTCAAGAAAATTTTTTTAAAAATTATAATTCTTATTTTGTCCTATTTGATTGTGAATTTTGCAGATGGTTGAAAATTTTCTTATCGTTTAAATCTTTGACAAAATTTCAGAAAATTTTGGATTTTTTTAAAAAAAAAATTACATTGTTGAAATAAAAATAAATAAATTATCTTTATAAAAATAACGAAATTCTGTCATGAATCCATTCTGCTTTTTAATCACTGCTTTTAAGCTTAGTTGAAATAAAGCAGAATGACCTTCACTGGTTTCATTACCTTAGAAGAAAGGTCATCAGTAAAATTTTAAAATTGAAAATGGAAGCAAAATTTTTTTTAAGTAAAAAAGAACTGATTTTAATATAATAATATATAATATATAATATAATAATATATATATAATATATATATAAACTAATATATAATAGCAGTTTGGATTAAAATTGGCTATATAATAACTTCGTTATTAAGAATTAACTTTTTGAATTTTTCCTGCTGTCTTGACCCAAGAAACTGCATCACTTATTTATTGTCGTTTTTTACCCCCCCCCCCTATTTATACTCAGAAGAAGAACTTTTATGTTTCAGTTCCCAATTCAGATAATGGGCAAATGAAAAATAAATCGTTTGGAACTTTATATTATTCGTTAAAAAATATCCTTATTTCAGTCCCTTATTCATGTTTTTCTTAATATCTTATCAATAAATTGCTATTATTATAACTTATAATAAATTTCAAAAATGTTTTCTTATATTCCGAAGATTTATTTATTTCCCCAAACGCATACTGGAAAAAAAATTAGACATTTTGAATTTTTTTAAAAATTAAAACTATGACATTCTGCAGAATTTTACGGATAATATCTCGCAGAATGATCTTTATATCGATCAATAATTTTATTTTGATAATTACATTACATTCAAGGGGAAAAAATAGCGCAAATCTTGAATAGCATTTGAAAGATTAGCTATATTTCAAGGATTATGAAATATTTTTCTCATATTTTAAAATATAACAATCAAATTGTTTAATGATTGCTCTATCTTTTCAAAACAACGCCATTTAGAATGCAACAAGATTAAATGATGCAATTAAGTAAATATATTGATATTGGCCTTACCATTATAATAATACCAAACATATATTAGAGTAGTGAGTTTATCTGTCTATATGGATATGGTCAATTCAATTCTAATTATTTCTTTTTCACTTTTTTTACGAAATTTTGAGATAATTAATGTCTTTAATTCATATTCTCGAAAAAATATGGACGTTTAAGATTTCAGTTTGACGAATTCCCATAATTAATCTTTTAAAATTCCATTTTCCCTCTTTTTGATTAATTAAAGCAGTTATGTTTTTTTCATGCGTATTTTCTTTTCTTTTAATTTTCGCATTTTTTTCTCTAAAATTCTTGGAAGTCGTCTCACTTTCACAGCTGGTTTGATTTGAGTAATTGCGCGACATTTTATCCAGAGAATGAAGTAAGACAGCAATCTGTCCGCACGTCTGCCATTGCGAACCATTAAGGTCAGTGCGACCCACCCGGCAGCTGTCATTCCTTCTTCCCTCCCTCTCCGCATCATACACACACATACACATCCTCCAAAAAAATATAGCAAACAATCGCGGGATCAGTGATTGCGATTCGGAGAAAGCACGCCTACTACCCTCGCCAATGAAAACGAATCTCTAAATGACGTCATCTCAAATAACAACATAGATGCGAAAACGCAAGTTGCCTTTAAAGTGAATTTATCGCCTGTTGGCGAAATATTTTGGTTGCGGTTTTAACTATGTTTTTTAACTTATTTACCTATTTGTTGAAGGAAGAAATTAAAGAGGGGGTGGGGGAGGAAGAAAGAAAAAAAAAATATGTCAGCATTAATTTAGAAAGTAAACCTGAGAATTTTTTAGCAAAACGTAATGACTGATTTTATGTCGATAAAATGGATTTTAATGCAAAGAAAAAAAAAACTATTAAGTCATTAATATGTGGATGATTATGCGAGACAAATTTTTCTTGTTCCAGATTTTAAATTATCAATAAATTTAAGTACAATTTCATGACAAGGAGCTTTCAACAAGCTATAATCATTTATATATAATAAAGTTTCATTTCACTTTGTTCATTCTAAAATCAATATTTTTTTTTCAGGTCTGCTGTTCTTCGATTAAATAAATACAAAAAAAGAAAAAAAAATCAAGTGTTATGTTTCACGTTTAAGCAATCTTTTTATTGCCGCAGAAAATAAAAACTGGGCTTTGATTTTAATTAACAAAGAATATTTAATTCCTAAAAGTTGGATGCAAATTAAATATTTTCCTGTACAGTAACAATTATCGTTTGGTTTTCAATAGCAAGAAATCATTAATTGGACAAGTAATATTAGGAATAGTTTTTAAAAATTTGAAAAAGAATTTTGAAGAGTTACTTTTCTGTCATAATGTGTTTCACCAGCTTTTGCAGGACAAAATAAAAACTAAAGCACCTTCAATTACTAAAATTTTGTACCATCAGATTTTTTTTATTCGTAAAAAATATATGGAACAAGGCAAATTTAATTAAGTAAAAAATGATGTTTACAGTTGCTAGAAAAGAATTTTAATTTAATTAATACTTTCAAAAATTTGTTTTTAATTGTTGCTTGCAACCTTACAAAAGCCGTTGAGCTGTTTAAATTGAATCGTGTGCGTAAACACATGAAATGACTTGCTTAGGTAAGAACTCATGAGTTATTGCACCGCAGAAATTAAGAATTATCTTCATAACCGTTAGTAACGTAATTCTAAAATCAAGAAGAGATTATTTAATTCCACCCTCCATTTTTTGTAAAGCTAAACTTGAGTGAAAGTGAAAGCGGAAATAAATTCAAAATTTTTTTTTTGCAGCTACGATTCGAATGACGGCATTTCATCACATCTAATTCACAGGCGTATAATTCTCATGTACAATGCTTGAGCTGTAATGTTCATTCACACCTTTTAAAAATACTTAAAGACAGATTAAAACTAATTTTAACATATTTTATGATCTGCATCAAGGCTTTTTTTCCATTTTCGTTAAAATATTTATTATATTTTAAAAAACTAATATTTGTTAATAATGTAATAGTTATTAAAATATTTGTTCTAATTAATTTTTAGGTTCTTTCGCAAATTTTAATGAAATTATTCCAAGTGTTGAATTTTTTCAAAGTTTTTGCGTCCCTAAATATATTTTACATGATCATGATCAGGGCTGAACTAAGTTCTGTTGGGCTCTTAGTAAATGCAAGTTTTTTTTTTTGTTTTTTTTTTAAATCCCTATATATAAACTCCTTCTGTGCCAACAAGTTACCACAAGGCTTACAAATGTAAGTCAATGCACAATTGATAGTAGAATAAATTGCAAATATAAGGACGCAGGCAAAAAATGAAAAGAAAAATGGAGGAAACAAGAAAATACAAAAATACATACAGAGAATAAAGCAAAATTGCTCATATACTAACAGAAACGTACAGTAAATGATATAATACAATTGAATGATGAGCATGATGAAATAAAAATAAAATATTTAAAATAAAATCTAAAATAATACTGGGAAAAATACTATTAATATATGTACAAAAGGAAATGAAAGAGGATTTATTCCGTACACAGACAAATAAATGAGAAGGCCAAGCTATATTGTTCTTTAGAAGGCAGTTCCTGAATTTACGTCATTCGAGAATAAATTTGGTGCATTCAACCATCAAATGCTTGACATCCTGGACTGCACCTCAGTAGCACGAACACCTATCAGTCGGCGACACATTGAAGCGTTTTAAATATGCTTTAAAGTTTCCATGCCCAGTCAGAAACTGGATAAGCTTAAAATTAGACTCAAAGTAGTTAACCTTTAAGCGACTCTGTATGGATGGAATAAATTCCTTAGTGAGCTGTGCATTAGTCGATGCTTGATATAAGGTATTTCATTCAGATATAACATTATCTGTAAAGATATTCTTTAAATAAGATTTCGGAATGTTCATAGGAATGAAATTAACTAGTTTTATCGCTTTTTTGGCAAGTCAATCATTGTCATAGATTCCCGTATGACCTCTAACAAAAGAAAAGAAAACTTGCACGCCTATGTCTCAAAGAAAATCCGGATTGGATTGTGTTTTAACAATATTTGGTTTAGGGAATCGATGCTATTTAAGACATATAAAGATGAAAGGGAGTCGCTGAAAATTAAGAATTTTGATGATAGATGTTTCATTATCACAAATCCAAGAAACTGCTTTTGCTATGCAAAGCAATTCAGCCTGGAAAACAATAACTACGTTCGTTTCTTATTCTGAATTGGCGAGTTTTAGTTTCAATATAATCTTAGAAAACAACAAATGCAAGCCCAACCTTTTTGTTAATTTTACTACCATCTGTAAAGTAGACAACAGGAAAGTTGTCTTCAAAATTATTATAACTAATTAAGAGGAAATCTTTCAGAAGGATGGGGAAGTTCAAAAATTTTAAGGGAGTCATCTAGACCCTTATGGGCCAAGTTCTTCGCTGCGTTCTTGAATTCATTATAATGGATTATAAAGATGTCAATAGGTGGAAAGCCGGAAATAGAAAACACAGCTTCATAAGACATCGTTCGATACCCAGAAACAACTCTTAGGAGTATTCTCCTTTGAATTTTTCTTGAGAGTCGACGATTTATTTTCTTCTTCAAAGCAGGTCCCCAGACTAGAGCACCGTAACAAATAAATAGTACAATACCTTGTTTGTAGGTGTGGGATGAGACATTAGATTTGAGTCCAAAACTATTTCTGGCAACTCTATTAAGACCAAGCATTTGAAATGTATTGCTATTTTTTCAAAAAAATTGCAAAATTATTGCAATTATTATTTAATTTCATTGCAAAATTATTAAATTGCTATTTAATAATTTTCATTATTATTTGAAAAATGTAAAGTATGTGGTTTTCAAGAGAATTTACTGTCAAGGACAATTCCAAGATATTTTAATTCCTTCACACAACAAAGAGGAATTCCATTAAGGGTGAATGCTATTGCAAGTTTTATGATCCTTTTTTTTCTAAGTTCCAAAACCAGATATATTTTTCTAACTTTAATTTAATTTATGTAAACAGTTTTTACGTAGCAAGACCAACCAAAATAACAAAAACAGCGAGCCATCTTTAAGAATCTTTTCCTTTTCAACATGAATTTAAAAAGTAATTTTATAAACAGAATGGTAAAAAAGAAACATGAAACATAAAATTTTTAACATATTTTAAGCATCTAATGCAAAGTTCCCAGAACTGACTTGTGAGTCAATCAAAAATCGTTCAACGGCAAAATAATAATAATAATAATTTAAAAAACATTTTCTGCAAACAATTTTTGAAAAAAAAACCCCTTAATATAAACATTAATTTAATCCAAATTTGTTCACTGAAATTAAAATTATACCTGTTTTTTACCTGGATGCGTAAAAGTATTTGGCATATTCAAATTAAAATCAAATAAAAGCACAAAACTGTTTAACCGTGAAAATGCTGGGGGAAAAAAATCAATCTCGGCTTTTCAGGAGTTTTAAAATTCGGGAACTTCCACACCTGTCAGGTCCCTAACATTTGTCTACTTTGGCTATTTAATAATCCGACCCTGTACTTTTTAATTCAGTAACAATTCATAAATTTAGATAATTTTTCTTCATAGAGCCCCGTCCTCTCTCTCTTTTTAAAATTATTTGGAACTCTATCAGATCATATTATTTGATTATTATTTCTGCAATTTTAAATAATTTTGGTTTTAAAATCTGATGATTTTATAATTTTTTTTATGATTTAAATATATTTTTAACAAACATTAGATTTTCTCCTCTTTTTGAATATTCTAAGGCAAAGAAAAGGCCAGAATAGAATATTGTTTAAATGGTTTAGAAATAGAATATTGGTTTTCAAAATGTTGGAAAGGCCATAAATGAATTTTAAAAAAATCTATTTTAATAAGTCGTAAAGCAGCCTTTTTTATGTAATACAGCTTGGAATCTCTTGCGAATCGAATCATAAAGAGGAGGAATAGTAGTAATAATCGAATCATAGTAGAGGATTATTGTACCATTCTTCATAGGAATATTGTGAAAATTCCTGTTGAGATGCCGATAGAAGATATTGATTGAACGATCTAAAATAGACCATAACAGTTCGATTATATTGAACTTAGAGAATTGTGCGGACTAAGGTAGATGTTTTACATATCTTCATGTTCATCAAACCCCGATTGGACAAGTCCCGCTGCATGAATAAGAGCATTATAATTCTGGAAAATTTCATTCCCTGCAGGAAAGGATGGATCTGATCAGCTAAAAATTCTTTATACTTCTCTACAGTGATCCTTCCTATCAGGGTTACGATTGGGCCTGCAGGAAATTTCGACACTGCTGCCTATACTATGATAGATCCATCTCCATACTTGAAAATGGAAGAAGACAATTACGATCATATGCTTGTGCAGATGTCTTCCAATCATATACATGTTATGTTGTGTAGAATGGTGTGAAAGATGATTCGTCTGACTATATATCTGTCTTCCACTTATCAATCGATCAGGTTTTGCGGTTATGGTACCACTAGAGACAACGTTTGGCATTAACATCTGTGACAAGTGGATTGTGAATTGCTGCTCTACCGCAAATGTTCTGTTTGTGAAGGTACCTCCTAATTGTAGTTATTGAAACTGGAGAATCCAAATGCTGTTTGAGATTTGTGGTCATTTTGACTGGCGTTGTTTTCCTTTTAGACATCGCAATCCGCTTCAATAATAGTCGGTCTCTTTCACTCGGCTTCTCTTTCAGTTCATTATTTTGTTTTGCTGAGCTTATCTTGCCGAGATGTGTGTGAGCTATCATGACATACCATTAGAAACATCTAAAAGCCGAGATGTTTCGATCACAGTTGTTCAAACTATTCGGGCGCCTTCAATGTGGTCTCTTTGAAAATCTACATTTATCCTTTCTGACGTTCTAACATTTTACCCTTTTGAAAAAAAAAAAAAAAAAAAAAGACGTATACAGCTTCACTAAAGCTACTTCATACTACTATGATGTATACTTTTTACATTAGAAAAACTCATAGCTAAGATTGTATTTTGATGCTTACGAGGTTTTTTCTTAAATGTCAATTTTATTCACAGGTGTTTGTTTCCATTGTTTTGATCATCCCCTGACTATTCAAATTTTTATAAACATTCAAATTTTAAGTTTTTATAAACATGGAACACTTTCTATTTTAGAAACATTACACCGTTCTGTTCATTGTGCTAAAAATGAAATCTATTAAATGAACGTATGATGCTATGTGTATCATCTCTAATTTTCTGCCATCTAATCTAATATATGAATTTCAATTTAAAACGAAGCTTCTTATGCTTCTGAAATTCAAATTTATTTGCAAGTATAGCAAAGTTTAAAAAAATAATTAAAAGAAATCACTAAATAGATACCTAACTAACATAGGGAAAGAAGCCGCATCTTCATATCTTTATTAACAGCAATGGAAGAAAAATTCAGGGTGAAATATTTGTTTCAACAATGATAAACGATTTGAATTTCAAATCAGCAATGCAAAATATTATTAATAATAAACAGGGAAACTTTAAAAAAACTAAATTGGTGTCAGTGAAAATATGATTTTTTGAATTTTAAGGTGACGTAAAAATAATTTTTCTGCAATGATATTTTTAGACATTATGGTAAAGAAATTTCAAAATTTCACTTAATTTTTAAGTAATTAAAATTTTAAAAATAACTCTGAGTTAGTCATTCCTATCTTCCAAAGTATCTTATGTCAAATTTGATAGTTCTAGGTTTAACGGTGTGTTTTGTAAAAGACTAAACGCATAGATTTATCCATCTTTATTCTAATGGAGATTTTAAAAAGAAATTTATATGCCGGGTTTGAGAAAAAAACAATTTATGAAAAGATAAAAAATTTGTTTTAAGAGAAAAATAAATAGAATTTATTTATTTTTTAAAGTTCATGTAGGAAATGAAAAAAAAAAGCTTCAATATTCACCAGATTTATAGGTTGTTCCTTCATGTTTTTACCCTCTTTATTCAATTTTTAATGATTTGGATTTTTTTCTTCGCTGTTTTTAAGATCCTAATTAAATCTTCATTATGGTTTACCATTCAATTGTTATCGAGGTATTTTTAATATTTCTTCTGTCAACTAACTTGAATATGCACGTTTCCTTATCCAATTTTAAGAACTGAAATCTGTCTATTAGATTCTTCTATGAATTTATTGTCAAAAGTTGAAGAGATTGATTTTTGATAAAATATTTGGAATGTAAATTAACATTTTGCATCATTTTTTGTGATATTAATAATTACTTCCATTTTTTGGAGCATACACCGCTGTTTAAGGATGTGAACTAAGAAACTGGACGTCAACCCTATTGGTAAATATATGTTTAATTTCAATTAGATATGTTTATTATTTATGTTAGGAAGCGAAAGTTTTGAAGAAGCGAGATCATTAAAAAATATACATTTAATATTATGTGATTTTCACTAATTATATGAATTTATACGTGGAAATTTTTTTAATTATTTATATCAGAAAATCAGTAAAGCTTTAAATTATGAGAAAAGCACCGTTATCTTGAAATTTATCAAATAATAAACATTTCAATTAATAAAAAAATTAAATTGAGAACACGGATAAAATTGCGCAGTTTATTTTATAATGTCTCTATAAAACTTTTCATTATTGTATAATAAAAATAATGGCATTTTTTGTACTATTTAATTTATAATTATGGGAATCTTACCAGTAAACGGCAAGCAATTGCATTACTATATGTTGCTGCTCTAATTTATGAACTGTAAAGAAATGTAGACGATATTTCAATCTTAAGATTGGCGGGTTGAGGTCCGATTACAGAGATTTCAATGCATCGACTAAAAATATGTTAAATTCAATGCCGAAGATCAAATAGTATGTTTCATCTGATGGGGTTCGGAAAATTTTGTAGAAAATTTTTGTTGTTCTCATCATATGACCATAGTTTAAAACCACAAAGATCCGCTCAAAATAGCTTTCGCATTATCAAAATGACATGCTGATAAAACTAGAAATCTACATTTTTTAAATTCATATTACGAAGCTGGAATTTATATTATGATTATAGTATTCTGAAAAAGAGACCTAAGAGTTATGGCAGAGCACTCAAGGTTGTTTTAAGGACATGTACCAATGTTTGAAATGGTCCTCTCATTAAATGAAATGAAATTCTTTTATACGACTTCTTTCATAATCTCTTACATAACCTCCTAAGTTTTCCATTTTTATCTTAATTCCTATATTTAAAGATTAAGCTTTCTACAATCGCAGTTTCCAATCAATTTGGTGCATTCAAATGTTAAACTAAACCTTAAATTAAGGATTACCACAAAGGCTTTCGTGAGTAATTATCAGAGATGAATCCAGAATATCACAAAGCTGGTAATTTACTCAGTAAGAGTCTTTTATAATCCACATTAAGCGAACTTGAATGTTGTAAAATATAGTGGTGGGTTTTTTATAGAAAACTTGATGGGAAAAAATCTACTCGACATTTTTTTTGAATACGAAAGAAATTGCTCGGGATTCTAGAATTCCGGGTGAAAGTTCAAAAACGAACTTAAAACGAAGGAGAGTTTCTAAAGCGCTTGTGAGACTTGGGTTATTTCACGAACCAATTTTAAGAAAATTACAGTTAAAAAAAAGGGAGAATGAGTATATTTCAAAGCTAAAGAAAAAAAATTATAAAGGATACACCAGCGAAAAAGAGGGCACTCGTGCATGCTAAGCTAATAGTCACGAATTTTTAACCTTGAAATTTTGAAGATTATGTAAGCTAATTTGTTAAGATTTCTCATGAAATAAAAGATCTCTACTTTTTACATCTAAAATAGAAAATGTCAGCTAAGTCAAGAAGAATCAGCACCGCAATGTTTTAAAAAAAATACTTAGCCTTCGATTAATACGGTAAACTGGATGTAGAAAATACCGCATGTATATATTTGAAAATATACTTTAGTCGTCAGGAATATTGCCTATTGGTTTTTCTGGAATAATGCCTTTACTGACTGAAACTATTTATATGGAATGCATTTGCTTAGATTTTACTTTTTTATTTGATGACTGAAGAGTATTAATCAGTCTACTACAGATTAATGAGCGCATAAATTGAAAAAAAAATATTTCCTACAAAACAGAAGTGAAGAGAAAATCCTTTTTTTCGAATTAATGCCAAAAGAAAAAAAATCATTTAATTTTGACACTGGCAAAAGAACATTATTGATTGGTTTGATAGAACAATAAAATAATTTTGAATTTCATAATAAAAATAAAATATTTTTGGAAATTTTGCATCAAATTAAATTTAAAAAAAATTATTAACATCAGGAAAAAACAGAAAATGTTCTAAAATTGTTTTTTTTAAAGATAGAATAAAATTTATTTTTGTGGCAGGTAATATTTTGGGAAGAAATTGCTGCAAACCACCTGAAATTTTACTTAATTTTTAGTAAACTGATATCTTAATTAACTTTTGCACTTTGAAAAGTTGGTAGTAACTTTCTTTTTGTTTTGAAAAGAACTTGTGGCACATTTCATGAAAATCGAACAAAGAAAAAGAAAAAAAGTAGATTTTTAGAAAAGACATACAAACACTCATCTTCATAATATAAATTTTCAAACTGTCCACACACACATACACATACAAACAACGCTCACTCAAATACATTTATCTGTACTGTCTTTACTTGTAACTAATAATAATGCTCTTTTCTTTTATGTTTCTGTCTTTAGTGACATCTATATTATAGCTAGTACTACAAAACTGACGGAAGTCAATGACCTTTTTTTTATTTTGAAGTTTGTTGTGACTTTTTGCGTGCATTTGTCTGATTTTAATCATTTGTAAATGGAATTTCTTTCTCATTAGTTCAAGCAACTTAAACAGAAACACAATCGAAATTTTCACTGTACGTTAAGGATTAATTGTGAATTTTAAATCTCTGTTTGAAACATTTCATTGATTCTTTTATATTCAAATATTTACATGGAAATCCTTTAACTAAATTTAAAATCAAACTAAGAATTTTTTCAATGAAAATTATAAATATTGAATTTATACCTCTGATGATTAGTATCTATTGTAAATGTAATAATTAATTTTATACGGCTCAAATTTAGTATACAGAATGCCATATTAAATTCTCGTTCCCAATTTCGAAACTTTAATAGAGTAAGTAAAAAGAATATTTTAACGGAAATGTTGAAAATGACAAAGATGTCTATAAAAGGCAACTGCTTGTAATTAATTAAAATTAATATAATTTTATAAACATTTCATTTATTGATTTGATGTTAAAGTTTTATTTAAAAGAATTTCGAAATTTTATAGATAATAATTTCATATATTTTTAATTTTTTGCATGAATTTAAATTATTTAATGAATTAGCTCTTTTCGAAAAATCCATTTCAATTTTGCTTTTTCTTCCTGATATATATTAAATCCTAGTATTAACTAAACTGATTTTTTTGTTGCTAAATCTAGCCAATTGAAACACAAAATTTCAATATCAAATGCCGACATCTACAAACATGAGCAATTCATAAAATCTCGCAAATCCAAAACCTAAATTTATGATGCATTAGCAGAGAAGTATTCATATTGATTAACAAGAGTTTTATTCTCTGCACTGGGAATACTCAGAAAAACTTTTATTTATTACGATCATAAATTTAGAGGTAATGAATGTGAGATGCGAATTTTAGAATCTGACCTTCGCCAAAAATGCATGGAATGTAATTAAAGGTTGATTAAATATCAGCACATCTTTTTGTTCTTGATACAAATGTTAATATCAAAAGAATATTTAAATGGTTAAGTGTCTAAAAAAATAATGTTAATTTTTTTTACCAATTTCATCGCCTTTAATCATAAAATTTATAAATTTTAGCGCTGAAACATGTAAAGAATTGCATGTACTACTTACTCTCTACTTGTTTCAGCATCGAAATGTAAAAAATTTATGACTAAAAGTGATGAAGCTGATAACAAAAAATGAACTTTATTTTTTTAAAACTCTTAATAAGATAAATATTCGTTTGGTGCTAACATTTAGAAACTTTATTTTTTTAACGATGTATTTCACAGCTGTCATTACCTAATATTTATTTTACAACGATGCATTTTACAGCTGCCATGCTCAAATATTTATTCTACGGAATTTTTTTTCGCAGCTGTTTTGATCTAATATTTTTAAAAGTCTAGTTTGTCATTTCATTCTGGGAGATATTTTACTTTCCTTCATTACTCTGTCTCAAAGATAAGATTCTGGGAAATATTAATGTAATTCTATTCAAGCTAAAAATATAAATTACAGGAAAATAGATTATTTTCAAATAATTCTGTAATAATATCAGGAAATTAAATAAATTAAATTAGAATGGAATTTAAAGATTTCTTAATCTTCTATAACTTTAGAGTATTTGTAAGTTTTATATAAATACGGAAGTTATTGGAACTTGCATCCGTTTATTTCGAAAATTAGAGAATAGGGCTGGCTTCAAAGACACTTTTTTTTTTAATTCAGAACTGACTGACTATGTAAAATTTATGTCAGTAATCCAGAGATTTTTTTTGGTCAAAACATTAAGGTGTTGCAAAAGGCTGAAAATTTTGATTTTGAGAAGTTAGCAATAAATCATACTTTGGATGAAAAAGAAAGCTACTAATAAACAAATCAAAGAAAAAAATATATCATGCATGCATTAAAAGGGGCGCTTTTTAAATCTGTTTCGTAGCTAATAAGAAATCTAGGTCTCCTCCGATGGCAAGTGTGGTAATAGCCATTGGCACATAATAATTAATTTCTTGTGACACTTGTTAAAATCGCTTATACAGACCATTTAATTTCAGATCAGGATAACACAAACCCATAAAGGGAGGTGACCGTAATAATTGCAAAGCACTGCAAAAAAATAGGGGGGGAGGGAAGGAGGGACATGAGAATAAAATGAATTTTAGAACGACGTTCCTTTTAAATATGACGGCAGTTGAGTCATAACTGTATGAGATATGTACTTCAATTATATAATATTTATTAAATGCAGTATAATGTTTAGTTTATTTGGTACATCTGTATATAAAAATCGTTTATGTGGGCGTAAAATTAGGCAAAATTTATATTCAATATTTGGCAATAGCTCGTGTGTTTGAATTGTTTAGATGCTTGCATTGGCTGAAATCATAGACAGTGTTATTTTTTTGAAGTTGGATAATACGAAAGAATGAATTTAAGTCCAACAGTTTTGATTATAAATCGAAACCGTTTGAAGCAAGAAGTTACGACAAATGAAAGTGTAAAAAAATCATTAAAAAAAATTAGGTGTTTTTTTTTTTCAATTTTCTACAAAAATATAGGTTTGAAATTAAAATGAACATCTAGCAACATGGCGCTTTCGTTAATCTTGCAGTCTTCTAATCTGCTATGTGCTGAATTATTGAGAGTTTGTTATAAAGATTAATTTACAGAATTTAAAGGGAATTATATTAAGTTTTTCTCTTTTTAATTATATGCTATAAGGCTCGTTTTTATTAAGATAAGAATGATTTTCATATCAACATAAATTCATTCAACTTTCATTATTCATTTATGTTTGATTTATTAAAGGTACTACTACCTATGACAAGGCTCCAAAATCCAAAGGGGGGGGGGGGTTAAGGTGGGCTCTCAGATTGGCAATTTTTTGTTGGGTTGGGCTGTAACGAAAAATAATTCTTTACTCGGACTTAAGAAAGCACACAACCAGTCCATGCAGGTTTTGTTTTCTCATAAGAATGCGTAAAAAAAGAGCCTAAGGCAAGAAATGCCTTTTGATGTTGAGATTGCTCGGCTTGAGTCATTCGATTGGATCGGCGCATCGTACGAGGCATTTCCGCTGCAATTGAGGCCGATCGTCATTAAGTGGGGCCCCATCCCTTGAAGCCTACACAGAGATTTCGCAGCTGCAACGAGAGAGAGAGATAAAAAAAAGTAAGAATTTCTGCGTCAATTAAAGAGAAAAGGCTTCTTTTTAAGATGAATAAGGCTAACTTCTTGTCCATCTCTCGCTGATAAGACAGAAATCCAAGATAGTGACGTAGAATTAGGAGGTGAAGCTTGGCAAGATGCTTAATGAAGTGATTTTTCTGATTAGTATTATTTCGGTGATTATCAAGATGTTTAGATATTTAATCAAATAATAAATAAAATCATAAAAGATATTTTTGATTTTGAATTCACAAAAGGAAAAAGAAGTGGGTATTAAAAATTTTAAAGCCTTTTTATAACTATTTGTTTCGAGAAAAATTTTCTGCTGCTAATATCTGAGGAAAGAACAACTCATGCAAAAAAAATCATAAAAAGGAAATAAAATAAATCCCACGAGATCGAAAAATAAGATCTGTCAATATGCTATACAATATCAACTATTAATAACAAAGTGCAATATTAAAACCAGAATGCCAAATGTAATCACTGAAAATTTTTAGAGTCCGTTTGTGTGTGTGTGGGGAGGGGGTCTTCCACATTTCAACGGGTGGTAAAAATTTGACCATCCAAATCAGAATAAGTGAGGTTCCGTAATTGAGGATGTGAAACTTCCGGTATGGTGAGTGGTTTTCATCACCCCTGCAGGTACACGAACAGGAAGGGGTCTGGCTCCTCCCATCAATGACGGAACGTATTTCCTTAGGGAAGGCTTGTACCGTGGCCGGTGATG
This sequence comes from Argiope bruennichi, assembly GCF_947563725.1. Taxonomy (NCBI): domain Eukaryota; kingdom Metazoa; phylum Arthropoda; class Arachnida; order Araneae; family Araneidae; genus Argiope; species Argiope bruennichi. The sequence goes on along the minus strand of NC_079159.1, from coordinate 53,390,678 downwards.
GCCCTTAGGGCTTAACCACAGTTCCAGCCAGTATTGCTGTTGCTGTTTTCTGGTCATTCAAATTTTTACGTGTACCTTCCGGCGGGTCAGAGTAGTCGGTTTGGGATAGAATAAGTGGGCATAAGTTTCACATATATGACAGATTTGACCGAGTCGTGTTAACAAATCAGAACTCTCTTGTCCCCAAACCAAGCCCTTACTACTGTAAACAATAGAGATTATACGCGAGAGCAGCACATATGAGTCGTTTCAATACATGTTAGAAACTTAATATATATATATATATATATATATATATATATATATATATATATATATATATATATATTCTAGCTCATATGAAGATGACACTCACACAATCACTTGCACAACCCCTTTTTACAGGGGGCTCTATTACACCTCACAGATAGAATTCAGAGGGAAGAAAAAACCATGCCATAACCGGGACTGGAACCCTGGACCCCCAGATCTCGGGGAAGATGCGCCCCTAGGCCAAGACGCCGACATTTTCCGTTATTGTTTCAGTATGTATGCTCTATCATAGAAAACTTTGTGAATCTTAAGATAAGGTAGGATTCCTACATGTTCAGGGTACTTGGTCACCTATTCCTCCTTGTATTTTTAAAAAAATAAAAATAATGGGATTCCAACCACTCATTGGCTGAAATGGATATGGCTCCCCTCTCAAAATATATGACGAAATCAGCTGTCGTACTCAAACGATGGATTAGAAAAGGCAGAAATTTTGTTGCTGATATATTGAGATATTACTGGATTCAAACTATTTTAATTGTTTGTTTGTAATTACAATAAAAATAATTAAATCATTTAAAAGATTAGATTAAGTAGCCATATTAATTTCAATTTTTATTTATTAGTATAGAAATTACAAAGTCAGTCTAGAGTAAAAGGATAAAAAAAAAGGTCCGCCTTGTTTAAGAAATTTAGAATTACGTTTTATTTTTAGAAGAAATTATTGTGTTTTAAAGTATATTCATCTGCATATTTTTCAAGTTTTCAATGCAGCTTAGTTTTAACTCTTTGGCTTTTATTTTGCCAAAATTTTGTTCATAATTAGAATGGACTATTAAAATATTTTTTGGTCATAAATTTTGAAATAATTTTATGATTTTCTGTTGCCTTATTTCATCCTTTATAAATTCAAGCAAGTTTATAATTATTCTTTCATATAAAAACTATTTTTTTAGAAGATGTTATTGTTTTAAACAGTTCATTTTAGCTGCTTATAACTATCCGAATAAATGAGGAAAGAATATTATATTTAAATGGGTTCGTATTGGATTTAATTTTATTCGAATTTTAAAAATATTCGATGCATTAATTTATTTAGTATTTTATTTATTTAATTATTTTAGTCTATGGAACAATCAAGTCAACAGCAATAGATGAGTCAATCAAATATTTAAAAACTTAACTCTGAGGCTCGAAACCAGTTTTGAAAAATCGAAAATTATCATATGAAAACTTAACACAAAAATATAATTCCGAGATTTGGAAGAAATATGAGACAATATGATCCATAGAGGAAAAAAATTGAAGAAATCCCCTCACCCCCGAAGAAGAAACAAGAAAATGCTTTATGCTCTATATAATTTATAAAAGGAACAAAAAAAAAAAAGTATTCTACAGTACCGCTAAAATTAGGCGATAGACGAATCAGACATTTGCGTTTTTAATTGACCTTTGATATAATGGGATCGGTCTTCATCAGAAAGTCTCATTCTCACAATGAATAGAACGTATGTCAAACTAGTAAAATAATACGGGTTTTACGGAAAAGCACATATTATTTCTTACCCTTATCATCTTCTCTCTTTCTTTGACTCTTTCTCTCACACACACATATACGTTCATCTTCATTATTAGTAGAGATTGAACCGATGAGCTGTCCGCATAGTTCTCATTCTGGTATCACTTGAAAATGTGTATAATTAGTTGGAACTGTTTGCATCATCCTCTAAAATATAGTCTAAAATAATTCCTCCATTTCCTCTTTAACAGCCATGTTATCGCTGCTAAAATGTTTACTTAAAGGTAATCATAGACAGGCTCTAACTAATAATTAATTTCTAAGGAATTAGAGATAAGCTTATATTTTTAAGCGAAGAAAATGTTTTGAATGATGTTAAGAACTATATTTTATGGCATTTGAGTAAATAAGAGTTCCGTAAATAAATAATAATCAAAAAAAAAAAAAAAAAAAATTCAAAATAAAAATAAAAATTTTAAGCAATCTGCCGTTCCTATCTCCTTGTCTGTACTATTCTGTTAAAGCAAAATCTGTTTCTAGGTATGCTGGCTTTCTGCAGGCCAGACTGTTTGAACTAGAACTACTAAATTTGATCCAAATGTGTTCTGAGCAGTGGATAATTGGAATAATTAATAATCGAAGTGCAATTATAATTGACAATTGCACTTCGAAACGATTTCTTAGAATAAATTTTAAAACAAGCGTGTATATGATATTTCCCCCCAAAAATCTTACTTACTTATTTTTTACAAATATGGTTTTTACATCATTTTGAAATTCAATTCATTATCTTTTTCATAATTATTGTCTTATCAAATTAGTAATCGAACAATTTTGTCGAATTCCGGCATTTTTTTAAAATATTTTTTTGCATAACTTTTAATAAAAGTTATTTTGTTACAATGAGATTCAAACTATTTCCATTGTTTTATTAATTATTCAATCACACGATTTTCTACTATTCGTGGAAATTAAGGAAGAATAGCTCTGTTTAATATCTGTTTTGTTTATACGAGGAATAAAAAAAAATGAATTTAAAGTGCGACGTGTAGAAAGAGATATTACCTACACAGCTATCAACAAACTCAAAATAAATTCTTACGTTACATATTCACAAGACTAATATTTTTCTTTCCTAAATATATCTTCTATTTATTTGAATTAAATTTACAATGCACATAGTATGAAATCCAGTAGAGATATTTAATGTATGATATTTTTTAAATAAAATTATTAATAACATGATTGATTGTACTAAAATATTCAACCATACTTGTTTTGTCAGGCTGGCTAGATTTTTGCTAGAATGAACAATTTTTTATACAAATTTTATAACATTTTTAGTAAATATTTTCCGCTTTCGGCGACCATCTTCTTCGCGCAACATATTAATAGTATTTATTTAGTTCTGTCAACTAACTTTAATGAACAACATCCTATAAAAATCAAAGAAATTGTGTTATTAAATTATGCTTGCGCAATAAGCATAGAACATTGTCATTGGTTATCTATACTTGAAAATGGGAAAATAAACTGATGAACAAATATTTAATTTGTGGTATCTCTCAAAAATATTATCCAATTGTGTGTAAATGATCATTTTTGACATATCTAGAGATCATAAGCTTTTCATATGAAATAAATATTGGCGAAATCTGTAGAATCACTGGAAATGGGGAATTCTTATGTTTTTTTTTCTTTTATAAAGAATCTATAGTGAAGAGCATTTTAAAAATTTATCAAGAAAATAATTAGATAGACCCTGGGAGTGGGCGACCATTGATGACATATATCGAGCTCACATGTTTCATATAAAACAAAAATTGGTAAAATTGGAACAGTATTTGAACATGCAGACTGCTCTTTCGTTTCTCTAGTTATTTTAAGTATGTAGATTTTGAAGTTTTGATATATTTTGTACGTCTTTTAAGGATAATATCTTCAACATTTATACTAAAAATTGATTAATGCGTTCTTTTATTTAATGAGTAAACTGTTCTATGAAAAATTAATGTTTTTTGGCCGTTTATATTATGATTTATATTTCTCTATTTTGTGAATTTTGTATGTAATTGTTTATGTGCGTGTGTATGTATCTTTTTCTGTCCTTTAAATATAGTAACTGGACTTCTTTTCTGTAGTGCGCATTTTTAAACTGATAAATAAGTTATTAAAATAATAAACTTTAAAAATAAATACAAACGCGTTAAAAGTTTTGTCTTTCTGTCGCTCGGGAATCCCCCCCCTCAACACTCCTCCCCTTTTCCCATCACCACACTACTGACCTCACAGAACAGAAATTCTGATCGAAATTAAAAAGACCAGACGAACTCAAATGGCGTTTTTGTGAAAAACTAATAAGCGTGTGAATTAGCGAAATAATCATCTTTAGAAAAAGAAAGAAAGAAAATGCTTGTGACGCACATTCCACATTCATAGAATTGATTCTACGTGACACATATCAGCCGGTCCCCGAGTATTTTCCGTAATCAGCCAAACATTGCACCAGTTTGGCGAAATTCACGAAAAAGCTTTTTGCGCCAAACTTCTCTTTGGCAACCATTCAAATTTGATGTTTATGGCTGTTTTTGTGGCACGTATGATCGGCACGTGTATAAAAGTCTGAGTTATCAATGAACTCCCAATATTTTACGTTACGTTTCTCTTGAAGATTACCGAAAATGAAGCTTTGCGTGACTCTCTTACTTTGCCTTCTCTTTTTGGGAATGGACGCTCGTTCCATAAAGGTAAAAATGAGAATGAAATCATTTTGACATTTTCTGCGCTAGATTTTGATTTATGTATTGATTTTATGGATGCTTACAAGCTTTGTTGTTTGCAATCCTTTCGTTTTTTTAAATATATTAATATTGTTATTTTCAGATTTTAAGAAAAAAACACATTTTCACAAATGTTCATATTTTTTTAACTCATATTTCTAATAAAACTCATAAATAATTATAAAGTATTTTTAAAAAAATAAGAATTAATATTCAAAGAAACTGTAAAATTAAAATTTCATTTAAAAATAGTGTTTCGAAAAAATTGTTGCCACTTATCATGCTTTTTATAAGATATTTAGTGCATATTTTCTAAATAAATATTCACAAATATTAATTAAATTTAAAAGTTTATTTGTGTATGCATATTGTGCGTTAATTTCAGAAAATTCCTGAAAGTTGATTCAAATCTAGTGAAAAATATCGTAACAGGTTATGATTTAAGCTTTATTCTTCCGTCTTTATTTTATTTTTAAAATGTATTTTTTATTATACAGCTGCAGTAAATTGCGTATCAAAATTTATTAATATTGTCAGGCGTGTGTGTTTATACTAAAATCACCAACAAAAATATTCTAATAAAACCTAATTAAAATATTTTGAAAAATTTGTTAAAATATAGAGAAAAATTTGTGTGGAAATAAAATTGCTAGAATTAAAAAATTATTACTTGAATTCTAAAGTAGTAATAATTGTTTTTATCTTATAATATGCTTTAAAGTTATTGAGGGAAAAAAATCAGTTGATTTTCAATTAAAATTTTGACAAATCCGTTCTTATTGAGCACCTGTTACTCAAGAAGTAACTACATGTTGAATTTGGTAACTTTAGGTACAACGATCTGCCCTGCAGAGAATTTTGAATGATTTTTTTCTCTTATTTATGTCGCATATTTCATGACACAAGTATACCAACCTATATTATTGTAAACTCTAGAAATTCAAAAAACTTTTTCTAAAAATTTGATTCAGTTTATTTATTTTCCTTGATCAAAACTATATATCTCAAAAGTTTTGTATGGAATGAAAATTTATGTAATTTTCTGTGATTCCTAAAATTATCAATATGCGTTTGTAGCATATTAAACTAGTTGCATTTTTTTAACAAAGTGTTCCAATGGAAAAAAAGGGTTTTATATCAATCTCTTGAAATATATGTAGAGTTTATGAAAGATATTTTGTGAAGATCTCCTTCTATAAGAAGAATTGCTTTGAAATATCGAAGTTTTGTTTCAGTTATTAACTCACTAAATTGAATTTAATTTTTTTATATTACTAAATATAATACAATTTTTAACACTTATCTGAAGTTTCTGTATTTTAAGAATATAGTTCATAATTAATATATTTTTTATTAAATTTGTGTTTTTAAATTTTTTTCCTTTTGAAGTATGAGAGAACTAACTTTAATCGACTGAATATTCATGAAATAAAAAAGGAGCTATTCTTTCAGTAATCTTTTAAAATATTTTTTTAGAATATTGACAATAATTGATAGAGGAAATAAATACTAACTACGACTTTACTGTGAATAATAATAAATATTTTATAAATTTGCTAAAACGGAATAATAGGACCTAGTAACTGTATAAAAATTTAGACTTCGTTATTTTTTTCAAGTTTATTAATTGACTGAAACAACATAAAATCTAATTCGTAACACCATTTATAATTTTTTTATTCCAGCCTCTCTCTAATAATTTAAAAACTATCTATCAGACCATGATTGGAATAGGCACTTTTTTAAAAACACTATTTTTTTGTACTAAAACCTAAAAATGTTGGCAAAATATACACATAATGTGTATATTTTGCATTTTAAATGGCGAGGTAAATTTTCTTTTGTACAGTTTTGGTTTAATGCTTATGTGTGAAATGTAACGAAGCATATATTTTATTTATAAGCATTCAATAAATTAGAATATATCGAAGGCTGTAGATTTTTCTTATTAAATTGAATTATTTTTTTTTCAATTTCATGCTTTATTTATTAAATGCTGTCAGTAGGTATTTAAATTTTTCTTTCAGAAATAATTCCCGAATATTCTTATAAATGTTTATGAAAAATGGCAAATGCTTTTGTTTTGTAGAAAGCTTATGTATATCCAAGAAAAAATAATTAAAGTGATTAAAATTACGTAACATTTAATTGTAATTATTAGTTTACAGATAAATGTATTTAATGTATTTAATTATTAAGATGAATTATGGAGAAATAATAAAATTCACGGTTCAAAAAATATAATATTAAAAATTATTAGTTTACCGTACATACTAATACATAATATTTGAAAGAGACTCAAATGAATAATTAATATTGCAATATATTATAAATTAGTAATTAATTACTCTAGTGCACTGTAAATACGTATTGTAATCATAATATTTTATTATTAATAGAATTTGATTTTCTCATAAATTTATTTATGTAACATCTATGCTAATGAAATTTTTAATCTAATTACCTCTTTGCCACTCTCAATCCAGCGGCCTCATGCAAATGCGTAATGTGAAGTTCTCCATTGCAAAGTACTGCGCACATTTTATCAATGAAAATCACAATGTCTGAAGTTTAACATGGTTTTTGTTCTTAAATTATAAAAGAGCTTTAATAAACATGCGCACGAATATATGCCATCAAAATCAAATCTTTATGTGTATAATTAAAAATTAGGTTCAGTTCGCAATTAACTTTCATAAATAATAATATTAATAAATATCAGGCTTAGTTTAAACTTTCATAAATAATTGATAAATGAAAATTAAGTTCCTTTGAACTGCATTTATTTATTCTTTAGTTGAGCTTTTAAATTTATATCTTAGTAATTACATTTTCATTGTATTGCAGAGGAGCCCTGGTGACGGTCGGACGTTGTGCTCGATGACAACGCCTTGTGGGTGGGAGATTTACAAGCCCTACATAAGGACTGTAGAATACTTCATGAAAAGCCCGTAAGTAGTGTAATATCTTATATCAGACTTTTTTATTGGCGTTTCTATCTAAGTTTTTTTAAAAAGTTATATTGATTTTTTTTCTGTTTCAATTTATTGGAAAAAATCTTGCAGTTACAGGGTCTTTTTTGTATTCCTTTAAATGGATATTCATTTTTAACTACAGATAATTTTTTATTTCAATTTTCTAATTTAAATTTATTAAAAAATCAATATATAATAGGTTACATTTATTTATTGATAGAATGATATAGGTTGCTAAGGAGCAGTAGTTAACTGCATTGATTATATTATTTTAAAAATATTCTGCTAATTAATTATTTTGTTTAAATTAGCATTTAACTTATTAGATTAAGATATTTTTATATGGCGCTTATGCGTTATCCTGAGTTGCATATGTTTTTATATAAATTTAGACGTCTTAGCAATCCTTCTTTCCTAGCCACGTATTCGTTTAGTGAATATTATTATAACTGTGTAAAAAAAAAAAAATCTTATTTTTATGCAAATTTTTAACAATATATTTTACTCGAAGCAGTGTTTAATGCGGCAATTACAATTTGGAAGGCAATATTGATAAGAAGCTAATGAATAATAAATTAAATGTTTCATATCGCCATGAAGTATGTATAATTATTACACTTTGAAAAAAGAAAAGAAGCCGATTGTAATTATATAAAATAGTTTCAAGATGCACTATAAAGTTCAGTTTATTCTTTCTATATATGACAACTATTCTTTCTTTATATGATAAAAAAATCTTAGTGAAAAATGTGCTGCGATACAGAGCGCATTTGCAAAATTTTTCTTTTAAAAATGTGCAAAATCTTCAAATAAGATTTAATGAAATCTGTGATTTTATATTCGTGGGAGTTGCATTAATTTTAATTAATTTTGTTTTCACAAAAATTAAAATTTTTTCACTTTTTTTGAAGAAGTCAATTTAGTTTAACATCCCTGTCAATCTCAATCATATGCAAAATTATATCAAATTATTGTAGATTAAAGTTGCCGAAACACTTTATTACTGCAAAATGTTGGTATAGATTAGCTACATCTGCTCCTAAAGAGCCATGTGTTGACGCAAAATGCTATAGGCAGCTGATGGTTCCAGCTGCAACGTAAAAATTCCTATGTTTTGATGTGTATGATTTTTAACATGTGATATTCTGATATAACAGTGACGATTTCCGCATTTCTTTACATTGATCGATCAATATTATTTTTTCAGATGCGACTGTCCTAGTGGAACCCGTTGTGCGCGTTCCAGCGACGACATTTCCATATCAGCTTTTGTGTACCGTTGTTCACCTATAGAAGAATCCTGAAGCAAAAAATGTGAAATGTCTTAATCATGCCATTCATAAGATCTAATTTATTGATTTGTCAATCTGCATATTGTACATATTATTCGATGCTATTTATTTACTCCATTTGTATATGTTTTTAATGAAAAGCGTTTTTAACTGAATGAGTTAATAAAACGTGTTTTCAACTATTCGAAAAGTCTGTTTCTTTAAATTTTTCTTCCTTAAAGGTGTATGCAGTTGGAATTCAGCAGTTATTTCTGTTGCTGAGGAGTGATAATATTTATGGCTTACATACTTCTTGTAAATGGTGTTATGTGCAAAATGTATCACTCTACATGACAGACAGTTGGACATTATTGCTCAAAGTGATTTTTATACAGATTTAGAATTAAAAATGAATTAAATTTTTCAGAGGTGTTAAATTTAATTCCGTTTTACTCTTTCCACCACTTTTAATAAAATTTTCAAGATTAATTTAAAACTTAATTTACACTAATGTTTTTTTTATTGTTATAATGAAATTAAAATGAAGTTTTTTGCTTTAACATATATCTACCTCGCGTTAATGTTAGAGTTATGTTTAAACCACATGGAGTGCTGTTACCGAAACTGTTTTTGCATTCTGTTTAATAAAGGTATTAGTTCTCTCCTGTATGAAATTGTAGATCTTGAATAAGATCGGGAATGCTACGGGTGCTCTAATTTTTATTTTGCTATATGGGAATTGTGTGTTTTGTAGTATAGTAAAGAAAATTGGCACTTGTATATTAACTGCATGCCAGTAGTGAATAACAATTACGAAAAACTGTTTTTTGACATGAATTTAGCGTTTTAACTGGATCTCTGTAACAGATTATAAAAAATCAAATATTTATTTTTGATCGTTTTTTTTTTACTGATTTAAACCAAAACTTGGCTTAGAACTGTAACTGTAATCACAAGATCACAAACGATATTTCATTTATTTAAGTTGTGTTTTTAAGTTACCGTTTTTACATGCATGAAAAAGTACAGAGAAAAGGATGATTAACTCCTTTACGGGTTTGATTCCAAATTTGAAATAGATCAACACTTTAGAAGCTAAATCTATGAACCAGATTTTATCTATCTAGTTCTCTTCGTTTTGTATTTATCGCGTTTTTATAGACAGCCGGATGGAGACATTTCCTTTTAATAGATTTCGCACAAAAGTCCATTGCTACGAATTTAGTATAAAGACTGTATACCAAATTTTATCAGTCAAGTTCAAAGCATTTTTGTGTTATCGTGTGTTCATTGACAGACAGACAAACATAATTCTAAAAATGAGTTTTTCTGATATTCGAATTTTGATAAATTAACATATTTTGACGAATGCAATAACTTCTCTTAGCATTCTTCGTAAACAGGAATTCGTGTACTTATTAATTTCAAAGCAGAATTTTCGCTTTCATTAATATGCTAAGATTTAAAGATTGAAATTTTTTTCTGTTAATTTCTTGATGCAAGATCCTAAAGACCAATATGCAATGAATGACAATCAAGATAACCAAATCAAACAAAAATATTTTCAAATTACGATGTTTCGAATTAACGCTTTAATCGCCATTAATTTTAATATCATGTAGGAAGAAAAATCGCTTAAACACTATCAGATCGTTGGACCAACTTTGACACATAGTTATTTTTGGGTAAAAAGTGCTTGTTAAGAAAGAGCTTTTCCACAATTTTAAATAAATTTTTTTATTAAAAAGAATCAAAATATTATTGTTCATTATCAATAATTTCGGAACATATTAACGCTCAAAAACATTTTTATATCACTTTCAAATGTATAAGAAAAAGAAAAAAAATAGCTTCTAGTGCGACTAATTTTATTTCCGTAATTTCTCTCTAATATTAAAACTGTTTTCAGAATATCGTTTATATATATTACAAATTAACACTTTTCATTGTTTTAATGCATTTATGCATGTTATGAATAATTGTTAAACTATATTACGACTAACATGTTACGACTAAATTAATGTTTTGTGATCATGATATCGCTACTACATGATTTAAAACCAAATTTTAAAACCAAATGAAGATCGACTGATAAAGCATAAAATATTATCATACTGCAACTTTTTTTTGGATTCAAGTTCTAATCTTTTAAATGTTTCTATCGTAAGGATTTGAATCGGATCTTATAATTTATTCAATATGACATTAATAATCATTAACTCCAAAACGAAGTATAACTTGTTTATCTTTTTTAATATCATATTGTTTCGACTAAATGAAGAAAATCAACATTTTGTCTATTATTAAAAACAGTGATAATGAAGTAAAAGCATGAATTTAGTGGTCTCGTGATTTATTCCTTATCGAATTCAAATAATGTCGTTTTCGATGAAATTTACGGTGTTATATAATCGTGCAATTTCTTTAATGAATATGTTTTTTATTCAGATTCTCTAGTTTATTTGAATGACATTCTAACTTACAAACCCGATTCAATGATATGTATAACATTATTGCCGTGAAAGTAATAAAGGTTTTATTTAACGTCTTTTAATCAACTGTCACTGCACTGAAAATTTCAGATTTTAATTAATTAAATTCCAATTGAATTTGTTTTTTACGTTTAATAGTTTACTTATAACACTTTTGTCAAGTTCTTTTTTGGAGAATAGGAAAATAGATTTTTATCTATCTTCTTCCTAGAGAAATTTTAAAAAAATATGTTGTTATAATGCATACACTTAAAAAAAAAGCTTTATTTTATTTGCTCTGACTTATACAGAAGCTATAAACTGCATGCTAAAAATGAATATAATATCGTTGCCACTCACGTGAGTATAAATCCAAGGATTGAAATAATAAAATATACACTTAAAAATTTATTAAAATAATAGAAAAAAATTGTGCAGAAATAAAATCGAAACCATTGCAAAGAGTATTTTTTTAAATTTTGAAGTGGTGTAAAAAATGGGTTTTGCACAACTATATATTTTGTAGTTATTGAGGAAAAACGTTAAAATTTTAATTAATTTTTTATTTAAATTCTAATTAAAGTCATGAAAAGTCTTTGATCGGGTGTATTTACTACCCAAAAAATAATCCCGTTCTAAATTTGGTAGCTCTAAATCCACGTGTCTAATCCACGTGACTAGAGATTTCTGAACGAATTTTTCGTCCTGTATGTCGCAATTTACAAATAGTATGCCAGCCTATCAACATTATCTGTTAAAAGGTTATAGAATAAAGACCAATTTTTTTATTAAGTAAAAAAAGTAATTATCTACTTTGTCCTTATGAATTAACTTATCGAGCAAATAAAATCATTTTATTTATTTTCTTTTCATGTTGGACTATGTTCTGGCTCCATAAGACATTACTCAGTGTGCGGTAAAGTTCTACCTTCTTATTGCTGGATATATTTTATACACAGATAAAATTTCATTTAAACTGAGCACTGAGTATTTCAATCAGCACTTAATCAATAATTACTGAAGCGAATAACATTACTTAGATAAAAGTAATCATTCGATTAGTCTTAGATTGCTTGAAGCGAAATCATTCCTTAGATAAGCATTAAACATTCTGTTATCTTTTTATTTTGTCAAAAGTATTCAGCATGATGTCATAATTTTAATTTGCACGCGAATGTTTTATTATAAATTAAATAATCTGAATCTGATATCCGGTTGTTCTATATGTTAAAATATAAATAAGAGGTTATTAATGCATTACGGACTCAAATCATGCTTTAATTCGAATCATATCTCAAGCATCATATTTTAAAATATAATTTTCCTACGTAATTAATCTTTTTTTAGTAATATTTCTATGATTGAGTGCCGTGTCACAATTTAAAATATTTTTTTTAATGAATTCATACGTTAGAATAGGATGCATTAATTATCATCACTTGGAATATTGCGTATCTGTATATTTGACAGGAAAAAAAATTAGAAAATATTCGAATTGCAGATTAAATGTCTTTTCATGAAAATATTTTAAATTTAATTCTTCTCTGTTTTTTTAATGCTTTGAATTACAGCCATTTTTCATAATTAATCACTTCTTGGAATATTTCCATGATTAAATGCTGTATAAAATTTTAAATATTTTAAATAATTTCACGTGTAAGAGGATTGCAGATATCTGTCTAGTAATAGGAAAAAATCAATTGACATTATTTGAAATATTACAGGTATATATTTAACAATAAAATGAAAAATTACGGAAAATTTGAATGTTTTATTCAAAATATCGCAGCATTATGATATTTTAGGCTTGATTGTCTATCCTATTTATTTTTTAATTGCTTTTAATTACTATAGTGATAATGGGAAAAATATATTTAATGTCTCGTAATCCACGTGTGTAAGAAAGTAGTAACAAAAACTATGAAATTATTAATGTAAAATATACTTAAATTATTTTTAAAAACTTATTAAAATTAGACAAATGAAATTGTACAGAATTAAATTTAGTATCAGTGAATATTAGTATCATTTGTTATTTTTATTAGTCTTAGTATTAGTTGTTTTTTAAAGAAGAACAAAAATAGTTTTTGCGAAGTAACGTCTTTTGAAATTATTGTGGAAAATCGCTTACATTTCGATTAATTTAAAAATAGAAATTTAATTAAAATTTAGAAAATTTTTTTCTTGCTGAGCAATGTTTTCTAGCTCAAGAAGTAAAAAAAAAATTATTTTATATAACTAAATTTAGTTGTTCTACATTCAACAGTATAGAGTGTTCTGATTAATTTTTGCAACATGCATGTCACAATTACAAAGAATAACCAATGCACAAAGATTATCACGTACATTTTGTGCATTTAAACAAACACATTATTATAAATTTATCCGAAGAAGAGAAAATTAAAACAATATATATGGTGTCTACTGCCACAGAAAAATACAGATTTCTAATTCAGAAAGTACAGCAAAATACAGATTTCTTTCTCAGATGAAGTACCACTAAATGGTTATTGCTACTTCCAGCAGATAGTTTCTTCAACTTTTTTCCATTCGTGACTCTTTTTTATTTATTTATTTGAGAAATGTTATTGCCGTTTAAGACTGGGAAAATTAGTGCGAATTTGAAATATCAATTTCTATTTCTAAAAAGCTACGAGTGCGGGCGCTCTATTTTATTTTCTATTTTAATTAATTAAAAATTAAGCGGCATTTTGATATTTCTCCGCATGCTTTTTTAAGAAATTATTTCATTTAGCTAAATTTTAATTCGCTTTAAAATATGAAAAATTATCTTTTTAGTGACAAAATTATTTGCCGTGCCATTTTTTCTTAACTTTGATCATATATATATATATATATATATATATATATATATATATATATATATATATATATATATATATATATATATATATATATATATATATATATATATATATATATATATATATATATATATGTAACACTTTTCGAATCCTGTCGGCTTTTTAATATGTAATATTATTTGTTGCGAAGCATGATGCAGTTTGAAGACAATGAAGATACTTTTAATTTCGTGACGTCGTTTTATTTCATTTTGAAGAAGCAAGCATATGTACAAGCGACGAGCACACAGAACGACACAGAGAGGAATGAGGGAAGAGCTCTTGGACATTTTATCCCTGGTCTTATATAACCTATGATTTTGATAGGGAAAACATTTCTTCACAGTGCTTATGTATTGTGAGATTTCGATAGGGATTTTCATTACAGGCGCGGAAAAGGTAGGGGAAACAAAGGGAGATTTAAAAAAAGAATTTGCTTGATCAGCGGTATGTTATCTCTTCACGCGTAGTGTGGGAAAGTTAGATTTTAGCTGATTCAACAATTTAACAAAGCTTCTCTTGAATTAATTAAGTAGAGACAGTGGAATTGGATCACGAAATAAGAGAATATTTTAGAATGAAGTTTCTATGGGCTAAATTAAGATGAAGTTACTATGAAAATTAATTAAATTGAAATTAGAGTTAAAATATCATTACATATATATATATATATATATATATATATATATATATATATATATATATATATATATATATATATATATATATATATATATATATATATATATATGTAGAGGTATGTTAACTCTGGCTCGAAAAACAGGCCTCTACTAATCGGATTATATGTCAAATTAAATATCTCTCACGGGCCCTAGGGGAAATCCCGGTTGAGATTAATGCGTAGAGATGGCTCATATTAAGAGAATCACACACTAATTAAACATAAACAAATTTAATGAACTGGACGAACGGCTGGGCCGCTTTACATCGAGGGACGCTAGTATAGTACCGAACACAGTTTTTAGGGATGGAATCAGATAGCTTCTTATTGGCTATTGAGTGACGACGCGAGCGCCGTTAGGATGACACTCCATACCGCGAACGCCGCTAGGGGGACGCTCCGTACACTACATACATATATATATATATATGCATAAATTTTAGAAAATCGCATTGTTGCAATGAAATGCCAAGCATTTTTTTCTTTCTTCATTCATTTCTTTCCTAATTGTATGATAATACAGGAAAATATATTTCCACCCTCATTCCTGCTCGCTGTTCCGACTTCTTATTGTTTCGGAATCAAGGCAGAGAAACTTCTGGAAGGATCAACATAATGCTTCTCCTAATGATCCTATTGCCAAAGTTCCTCTTGTTTCTGGAATGTTCCATTTTGTCTCCAAAGACGCCAAATTTGATGCCAAATCGCTAAATAGTCATCAAATTTGTCACCAAGGAAGTGTGTGTGTGTGGGGGGGGAGGTTCATAGCTCATACAACCGTTCAGCATCCATCAGAGATGTCCGTAAATCTGTCTTCTTTACAATGGAAGTAACAGCGCTGGGAAGCAATATTAAAAATTCGTATCAATATCGTTAAATAATTTGAGGCAGATATTTTTCTAAAACTCCATATTTTATGTCCCCGATATTGTAACCTCCCCCCCTTTTTAAATTGTGTGCTCTTCTCTGTGAAAATCAAAATTCAAAAATAGAACAAGTTACAGCGAAGAAATTTCATGTGATATTTAGATAAAAATGTAGCATTGCATCATATTTTTGACAAAATCTTTGGAATAAGCAAAGTCATGCCTGTCTGTCCGACCACAAGCATGCAAACACGATAGATATTTAGTTTAGATTAATGAAATTTGGTGTAAATCTTAAGTAAGTTAAATTTGGTATAATTTTTAATAAGTTTTATCATAGTTCTTAAAGATTTGTGTCCAATTTTAGGCTAACTTTGTCAAATGGCAGACTGTCTGACAATACACGAATTGAATAATAATGAAAAATTTAAAATAAGGAGCAATCGAAAGAGCATAGAGAAACATTTTTGAAGCATAAAACATTTATCCTAGTCCCTTCGTTATCTAGATATAAAAATCTAGCAATATTTTAAGATAAGTCACTAAATTTGGCTACTTTTGGCGAGAAATGAAGGTTCTGGAAACAGTGGTCAGAATGTCGATATTTTAAATATTAACGAGGTTACAGCGACCATGCTTGGCTTTGTAGAAAAGTCGCCAAAGCTATACAAGACAAATAAGATCGATCAGATCAGAGTTTAGTTTATAAAACAGTAGTAGCTTCCCTTTTTAAAAGTCCCTTTTGTAAATTACCGGTTCCACGGGACTATATCGTCTGCATCTATCAACAGGACATCTCATTCTCATTTTAGGTTCTGTGTAAAGCGTGTGTTATAATAAAAGATGCTTTATATTAATCCTTTGCTTGTGTGTTCTAAAGTAATGAGTCACTATAAAGCTTATCCTTTCTACAGCTTTACAACAAAATTAAAGATAGTTTCTTTAATTTTGTCGGTAGCATATTTTTTTTATCAGGCTTTTTTCATTTTTATATTTGTATCTATGACTTGTATTTCATATTAATCTAATTAAAATTTCTGAATTTTAGCACGTTTTTTCTTTATTTATATTGCCAAAATAAATAAATAGAAAGCTTTAAGACCTTATATCTCGATAACGGGAAGACGAGGGCAAATAATTTATGAGTCACAAAACATGATTCACTTATACTCTTTCGATTTTTATTTATTTTGATTTCTTTCATCATTACACTAAGATATGATTTCCTCATGAGATACAATGAGAATATGTAGCTAAATGAATCTCATAAGGGACTTAAAAGAGAATAAATTTGAAAGAAAAGAAGTCCACACAAGTCACAAGATAAGAAAATCATCATAAAATCGGTTAGATCTTAACGTTTTGATGGATACCACTTCTGGTAATCGTATTCCAAATTTCTAAAATAAAGCCATTTGTAAATGTTCTCCTGTTCGAAACATTCATTGCTGTGAGAAAAAGCTTTTATCCTTGCTGATAAAGTATTTGCCCATATGAAATTGAATCAACAAGAGCCGTATGAAATTTTTTGGAAACAAACTGAAATTTTCTCTTAAAAATATTACGATAAAATAAAGTGAAAATCCTTTCCTTCATATGAAGAGTGGGAAAAAATGCTTCTACTTTATGTCATTTGCTTACTGACCTTCAATGATGAATATTTTAACATCAGATTATTACTTTGATGGAATTCTAATCGAAAAGGTCATGTCATTGATAAATCAAAGACTGTTTGTTCATTTTTTAAGAGCAAAAATAGTGCTGTTATGATTATAGATGCCAGAAGATGAATTTCTTCTCAGCTTACTAAAACATACGCAGGGCACGTGAGTATATAAGTTTAATATTTTATAAGTACCTTAAGTAAACTTTTATATATATTATTATAGATATATATTCATATATATTATATATAGATATATTATTTATATATATTATAGATATACATATTAATTGATTAATAAAAAAACCAATATAAATTATTCATATCAATTCCTTGTCTTCTTTCGCTTTAAAATTTTCCGGTTTGTAATGGAGTATGCATGACTTTTCCGTATATTTTTTTATTATTTGTATTTGTGCATTATAAATAATGATATATTATATTAAATGTTTAAAGCAGTATACAATTTTATACAAATTTAAATAAAAAAAAATTTTAAATTTCATTGCAGCCTTGGGTTAAATTTGATGTTGATGGTTGGCAATTATAGAAGCTTTGAGTAAAGATTTGCATACTTCTTTTCATTTCCTACAATTTCATTAACTGAAGGTTAAAATTTTCAGTCTTACTACGGAATCTCATTGCCGTGCCATTACTTTATTCATCTGTTATACCTGGTGGTTAAGAACCTTGAGTTCAAGCACTCTATGACAATCCCCTAAAATTTTTTAGCTTTAATTTTGCATTTAAAATAACGTCATACGGTACATAGAATCACAATTTAGTCTCAAATACCTTATTTCCGATAGATTTGAGTCTTTGTATTGATTTCCAAACTCCTTCAGAAATTTCCATGTTCAAGATTATATTCTTGAACATGATCCCCCACCCCCTTCCATATGTTTGAATCCACACTGATTGATGTTATAACGCATAGAAACGAACAAGCGACAACAACAAAACCGAAATTTTGCGACTAAAACTGAATTATGAGAGTCTGAGTATCACTATTCTGAACAATTTCAATGGCCGTCTCGAAGAAAAATCACTTAACAGTGGATGGGGGCTTCTCTAAGTGAACGATGATTGGTTTAAAATTATAAAATTCAAAAATTCGTTTCAAAGCAAAGGTTATGTTAGGATTTCAAAAATATTTTATTACTGTAATTACTTTAAGCGGGAAAGTGGGCTTTTATAACAGTATATTTATTGATTCAAACCATATTTGAAATACAATTCATTCAACTGGAAGTGCATGTCTACCTCTTAGTTAATGAGCCACAACTAGGGTAAATACTCGGTGTATATTGAAATATTGCTTCCAAAATTCTGCATTTGGTTTCTTTCCTTTTTCTGTTTTATTTGGAATACATCACTTTTTACTTTCTCGTATGCGAAGTATCGAGAAGGTATCGAGTTCGAGAAGGAGAACTTCGAGATTTTGACGGATCTCCACGTTTTAGACCACCACCCTGAACTCGAAAAACACATTTTTGGATAACGTCCTTCTGTGACAATGATAACTCAAAAACAATGTGAGCTAGATGGCTGAAATTTGGTACATGGTCTTCACATAGAATTCGCAGATTTCTATCAAATTTTCAAAGGAAATCTATCTGTCCGGCTGTTCTAATGTAATTTAACATGATACTTATAAAGCGAAGAAAGCTGAATAAAATTCGGTACACAGATTTAACATCTATAGTATAGACACTTATCAAATTTTGAGCCAAAGCCAACTATGGGCTGACTGTCTGTCGGTTTGTACTTTCAGAAATGAGTAAACGCGATAATTCAAATACGCAATGAATTAAATATATCAAATTTGGTATGGAAATTTATACCTACAAGTGCAATTTTGTGCCAAATTTTTCGTTTAATCTGTTTAGAAAAACATGCATAAACACAAATTCGAATTTTGGATTCTATTAGTGCATGCCAGGGATTAATCGCCAAAAAACTTGCCAAGAATGGCACGATAGATTCAGTAAAAATGCTGATATATTGTAATTGTAATTGTAAAAAAAGTTAATATTGTAATTGTTGTACGCCAATGCCATGTAAGGCGTTCTCTGGCATGACAAGTTATGCAAGAAAATTTTGGAGAACTACTACCGTTGGGTTGTGTGAAAAAATCTTTTGATGTTTATATACAAAAACATTTAATACATTTTTGCTAATTTCACAACAACCCAAATTATTTTCTATATTCTTAAGCACCCAGAGATATATTTGAAGTTACATATCTATTTTTTAGACAATATTATATAATGTATAAGTTTTGAGACCGTATTGAGCTATTTTATTTTTGGTTGGTGATCGAACAATTGATTTTTTTTTACTTGCAAGTATTTATGATTATTTTCTCAATGCTTCAAGCGTCACATGATTATCTAAATAAGAATTTATGAAGAAATTTATGACTTTGAAAATCTTCCAAATTCAGCCAGTGACCCACACCTTAAGAATTTTCAGCTTCACCTTCGCATTATTTATCTTCTCAAGCTGCTTCCTTCCAAATTAGATAAAGATTTTGATTCTAAACGGATGTGTTTCCTTTAGATGGATATGAATTGTGATTATTTAGTTACCGCAGAATATAATTAAAAAAAAGGGCATTGTCTCATTTTAAAACAACAAAAAAGCTTTCAAGAGATAGACCTATAATTTTGGACGGTAGTCCAATGGCAAGGATTATCCCCGAGTCAGTATCCTTCTCTCCAAACTTCCGTGCCACACGAACGGGAGAGCATTTGATCCTTATGGATTTTACAAGCACTCTATTCTGTCCGTTGGAGTCAGGTCTCCAAATGAGAACCTTCCGAAAACGAAATAGTATCACGGCGGATACACAAATGGTGAATCAGACTGTTTTTATATTAATCTTTTCACAAATGCCTAACTGCTGTGATTATCTTCTAATACCTTTTATCCTGAGGACATCTCTACTACAGAAATTAGAAATCAGTTTATAATTCGATATCCCTAAACTTTCATGCTGCACCAACTGGAGAGCATTGGATCCCAATGAATTTTACACGCACCATGTTCTGTCTGATGTCTCAAACATAGAACTTTTCGAAGACGAAACCTTATCACTGCGAATACACAAATGGTGAATTAGACAATTTTGTATTTATCTTTTTACAAATATCCAACTTATGTTATTATCTTCTAATACCTTTTATTTTGAGGACATTTATATTGCAGTAATTAGAAATCAGTTTATAAGTAATAACAATGGGTTTAGAAGCAGTTTATAAGTAGTCTTAAAATTGGTTCAAAGGTTGTGCTAGCAGAACTGCTTCTTTAGTGCCAGAATGAGTGTTTCCATACGCAGAACTAGTTTATCAACCTTCTAATCACCACGTAAATAGTTTTATTCTCTTTTTCTGTCTATATACTCAAGTATTATTATTAATTATATAGTTAATAGTGCCTTAATAAAGGAATACTCAAGTATTATTATTAATTATATAGTTAATGTTTCACAAGGAGAAATGAAGGTCCGCAGATTGTTGGAAAGGAATAGCGATCTTATTTTGAAATGAATTTCTGCTTTTGAACGGTAATTTTCGAATGTAAATGTTAAGACATGATCAAATTATCCTTTCTTGCCGTAGACTTATATTAGCGGTCTCTCATTTATGTTATTGAGGTGACAAAGAGACGTTCGTGAAGGCTGTAATTCCAAACAGCCAAATTCACGAGTATAGGACTCATTCTGAGGGTGTAAGAGTATGTGGTGAAAGCTTATAAGCAGTTAACAGCTACACTACCTGAGCAATTGCTATTCTATCGTGGTCATGTTATTGGGCTGCGAACCGCAAGGTCCCAGGTTCTATCCTCGCCCATCTCAATCCGCTACAAGTGCAATATCTTTTGTTGATCACAGTTACATTGGAGCAGTTAAGATAGAAGTCTGTTCTATCTCTAAAGTACAAGAGTAGATTTTCGGGAAGTGGGACGTCTGGGGCATTATATTGCACCATGAAATTCGTTATTAAAACGCTTATTGATCTCACAGTTTTAAAATATTTCCAACATAGATTCGATTTGAGTTGAAGGAATCATTCTTCTCTTCTTATGTACAGGCGACCACCCCGTCACCAGTGAAAGAAGTAGTAATGTCAAAGTTTGTTGTGGCCGACTGCTGTCTTCATTATTACCCATCCATATAACTGGCCTATTCTTCGAACTGGCATCCTCTTCGAAGCGTTTGATCCTCAGCCACAGAGCAGCCAATCTTTAACCTTCCACCTCATCTCCTACACTTATCCTGCTTAACAAGGAGCAGGCCACCAATTTGAAAAAAAATCTATTCAAAATTCTCCATATTTCTCGAAATGTGCCTTCTACAACAAAAGAAAAGCAAACGCTTTTGAACTTTTGAATAATTGGTAAAAAACTGCCACTTTTTGGCATCATGTCTTTCAGTGTTTTAAGATTTCTAGGCACTGTTTATACTGTGCTTAAGACATTATTTTCAACTTTTTCCATTCCAAGACTTCTAAACATTCCTTTAATTAATAATAAACTACCCTGATTTTTCCACGGATGCATTTATTTTCCTGCACTCTTCCAAATCTTTGCAAGTATGCGGGCAATGAAAGGAGACATTATCGGTAAAATGCCGAATAAACGATTAGAGTTTTGAAGTACATTGATAACAATTGGCCACTGCACATAGAGCTCCCATGTCGAAAAATATTGAACATTTTCAAGTACACCACTTTTGCACAGAATTTTCCTCTGAAGTCGGGGGAAAGTCGGAGCTGAACCGGGGATATATGTTCATTTCTCTATTTCTATGAATGTACTTCAAGCTGATAAGCACTCCTAAAGCATTTTGTGCCCCTAATGGTCCCTCCAATACAAATCGTATGTTTGTACCGGACCTTATATTCCTTGTCTATTTCACGCATTAACCCACTAAGGCCCCGTACGCACATCCAGCTTGTATTGGAGAAACCCTTAACGACATAAAATGCTATAGATGTGGTTAAAAGTTTGGCATTTTTCGACGTGGGAACTCTGCTTGCAGTGCTCAGTTGCTACCAATGTATTTATAGACGAAATCACTTCACTGCCGTTAAAGTGATTTCTCCGACGTGAATTGGATGTGTGCCTCAGAATGTTAAATGATATATACATTCTGATTCGATTTTAACATTTAAGAATAAAGGATTTAAGGTAAGAACAAGAAAATCTATCTTATATTTGTGGCCGATTGTAACCGGACGCCCGTTTATTTATGAGATGTGGGAATGATAAAAAAGGACTGCCGGCTCAAAAATCCTTTTTTGACAAGAGCTGAAAATTACTAAAAGAACTCACAAACATCTTTGAAAAGCAACAAAGTGATCTAAAAAAAGATCTAATTAAAAAGATAACTAAAGTAAAAAAGATCTAACAAAATTCGATTGTCAGATATTGTGTTAAATACATGACCCATTAAGAAGAGTTGAATGCAAGCAAGTTGAATCTCTTGTAAGATGGACATCATTTGTTTGGAAATAAAAGTAACAGAAAATAAGAAAGGCAAAAAAAATTTGCCGATTTTTAATCTGCATACAGATAGTTATTTGGCATGAAATCAGTTTTAAAAATCTACAAACGATATTTTGATAAATTTTTTGTGAAACAGTTGTCGTTACAGCTGCAGAAATAGGTTATTTTATTTTA
This sequence comes from Argiope bruennichi, assembly GCF_947563725.1. Taxonomy (NCBI): domain Eukaryota; kingdom Metazoa; phylum Arthropoda; class Arachnida; order Araneae; family Araneidae; genus Argiope; species Argiope bruennichi. Next base: position 53,367,650 of record NC_079159.1, on the reverse strand, counting down.
TCGATTGATCGCAGGAGATATTCCATGAAAAGTAAAGTAATGTATGTTTATTAAGTAAATGATTTATTAAATATCACAGAAATAAAGACTATTGAAAAAAAAAACAGTTTTATTATTATTATTTTTTAGAATTTAATAAATATTATCATATAGATAAAATATGCTTAAGGACCTTTAAATCATAATGGCCCCATTCGTAAAATTCATCAAAGCTCTGATGTTCTTTAGAACCCTATTTTTGAATATTATTAAAAAAATGTAAATGAAATGGCCATGAATCTACTTTACAAGAGTGAATTACGTGTGCCATTAGGAATGAAATATAAAGAAATACCAAAGAATGTCCTGTCATATAACTGCTCTGTAGAGTCGAAGTTCTACTTTTTCTTGTTGCACATTTAAAGTTATTGAGTAAATTCTTCCTTAATGGATGTTTGCTTATGATCTCAGAGTTTTAATACTAGACATACTTTCTCGTAAGCGTAATATAGAGAAAATATTGTAATTGTCAAAAATTTCGAACTCAAGATTTTGAAAATGTGTTTTAGAACTCCCTGAGTTTGAAAATCACATTTTTACAATATGCCCGTCTGTCTGTCTAAGACAAAGATAACTCAAAAACGCTTTGAGCTAGTTGGTTGACATTTGGTCTACGGTCTTTGCACCAAATGTGCAGATTTCTGTCAAATTTTGAGTAAAATCTTTTCATAAGAAGTTCGTCTGTCCGGCTGTTCGAATATAAGTTAACACGATAATTAAAAAACGAAGAGAGCTAGATAAATAAAATTCGGTTTTCATCATTTATAGTGTAAACACATGTCAAATTTTGACCAAATCCAGTTATAGGTTGTCTGTTTGTCGTCTGTCTTTTCAGAAACATAAATTAAAAAACGATAATTAAAAAACGTAGTGACTTAAATATATCAAATGTGGCATGGATTTTATGACTACAAGTACAGAATTGTATTAGATTTTTTGTTTCAATAGATTGAGAAAAACGTGTCTAAAACGCAACTTAGATTTTTGGATACTATTAAAAACATACCAATGATTATATCCTTGGGACCAAATAAGTCGTCAAGGATGGCAGTAAAATGATAAATTCATGCCAAAAGATTATTTTGTAACTATTTTACACCAATGCCATGTAAGGCGTTCTCTGGCATAACAAGTTTATATGAGAGTATGCGAGAAAGATTTTGAGAGACCACTCCCACTGATTAGTATTAGACATTATATCATATAGCTCCTATTAATGTCTCCATCACCCTTTTCAGTATTTGTTTGATGCTGGTTATTGATTTGTCAACTATGACTTTTTTTTTCTGTTAATCAAATTCTTTCTGTAAATATACATTATGAATGGTGCCATTGTATGATCGTAGCGAATTGGAATGAGCGAGAATAGAACCTGGGATCTTCTGGTTCGCAGCCCAGTAACATGACCACGATACAAAAGCAATTGCTCGGGTAGCGTAGCTGTTAACTGGCTTATAAGCTTACACCACACCATCTTAGATGGGAAGATGCAAATTATAAATAATTTAACCAAAACTGAGCTTGTTTATAGTAAATGTGAGCCTATCTACACAATTTCAAAAAAAAAAAAGTTTGTTTGTTCGTAATTGTTTGCTAACGTAAATGTTTATTCTTTGTGAGTACATGCTTGCATTTTTTGTATGTAAAAAATTTCATGATTTTTAAAGTGCTAGCTTGTGTCATAAATAGCTCCTAGCACAGGGTCTCTTTTAGAAAAAGTTAATAGGTTTTGTTTCTTGAAGCTATTAGAACATTATTTCGTTCCGATATTTCTTTTGCCATTTTATTTTCAGTTAAACTTCATGTTCTCTTTAAAGAGTTTCTTTGTTGTTGTAGTTAATGATTATAGCTTTTATGTAATCGTTTTTTAGCGTAATGATTTGCATATTTTTACTGTGAGTTCTAAGATATTTCAGAATATCGGATACTCAATATAAGATGAAAATACTTTTAAGGCGATGTGTTTTACTTTAATAAGAAAAGAATAGATTTTCAGGAATATTTGCTAATTAAATGATACACCTACTCAGGGTGAAAATAATTTCACGAGTAACATTTCTGAAATAAAAATTGTTTCTATATAAAATGTTATAAAACAAAATATTCTATAATCGCAACATTGCAATCTAAAAGGATTAAAAACATTATAGAACTAAGTAAATAAATTACAAACTAAGAGTTTAAAAAAGACAAGCATGTATATGTATATCGATACGTTTTTTTATTAGAGTTTATAATTTAAAATGCTTTATATAAAGTATTATGGAACACAAAATTCTATAATCGTTTGCAAATTAAAAAAAAATCAATATCTAACTAACTAAATTAACTACTAAAAGTCTTATAAAAGGCAAGAATGCATATGTAGATCGATTCACCTTTTTATTATCGTACATAAATAATTTACATTTATACAAGTTTATAGCGTATTTTTATGTACAAAAGTTCTTTGTTCCGTTGTTTTTATAATAGATATATTTGAACTCTTTGGAATCCAGTACCAGGTATGATTTGACTAATATCCATATAAACATCCATATGAATTGAAAGTATTATCAAAGTACAGAGTTATTTTCCTCTTTCTAACTGCAGATGGCGCCACGACAAAGGGGTTTTAATCGCTCATTAGAAACTTTTGTAGAAGCAAAAAATTATTTAGATAACATCGAAATCTGTCAACAGTGGTCATCCACCATTCAAATTGACCGTTCGAAGAACTTTTCATTTTTTGGGGAAGCAAATTAATTTCCAAAACAAATCTTAATTCATTATTTTGGACTCAGTGAGTTGTAAGATCTTTAAAATATCTAAAGAGAAAAGTTCGTTATTCGAAAATTTTTGCATCTTTTTTTAGGGGGGGGGAGAAAATACAATTTATGGTTTTTTTTTTTTTTTTTTTGTGATTAATTATTAGTAATGCTTTCCAATTTATTTAATTCAAAGTAAATCGCTATTTGATTCGCCTATAGTTATAGAGGAATGGGCGATAATAATATCAGTTTTTTCAACAGCTTGTCGAGCTAATGATGGAATATTTAATGATTTTTTTAACCAATAGTGCTGTATTTAAAATATCGGGTTATTTTCCCTTCAATTTTCTATTATTCTACTGGTGCAGCGTTTCATTATTCAAAATGTAATTTCAGAAAAACACATTTGGATATCATCCTGAGTTCCAAATACTGTGTTTGTGATTAAAATGCCTTTTTACTCCGATTAGAATGCTCAAATGCCCGAGTCAGCTTTTCCAATAGTGGATGATCACTTTTATCTTCACTTTTAAGGGAAAATTATGATTAATTTCGATTTTATTTTCGGTATTGCTTTTGAGTACATGCAATTTTCAAATCTCTTTCTTTTTTCTCTTTCTCAAGAAGACAAAGATTTGATTTCATTGAAATAGTACCCCTTGTTGTTCGAAGAGATTGCCATTTTTAAATATTATTTTTATAGGTCTAAAATTCCATATCACTCAAAAATGACCAAAAAGATATAAAATTCCTATGCAGAGGGGGATAATGGGTCGAGATAAATATGTTGTATTAGCATATGCTCAAAAAATTAATTTTTGATGACAAAGAATTAATGTATGATAAATTAGAATTATAAAAAATAGTCTGAATGTTTTACATATTTGAAACTAATTATCTGGGAATTCAACACTATTGATCCCCCCCCCCAATTCACTTCTAAAATTGATATGATTAAATGCAAATTATTGATTACATTAAATGCAATTAATTGATTACATTAAATGCAATTAATTGATTACATTAAATGCAATTAATTGATTACATTAAATGCAATTAATTTATTACATTAAATGCAATTTAATCGACTCAAGCTAAATTATAGTTTTTATTTAGAAGTAGAATCCTGATTCTGCGTCGTCTTAATATTTGAAGCCAGGCTGGAAATTGAAATTTTTTTTAAAATCACTGAGCTGTCCGAATCACCAATTTTTCTAGAAATAAATGATGGAGTTACAATAATAAAATGCAAACATTTAGAAAATGAGAATTTTCTGATACTTTTGTTACGATAGAAAATGTGTTTTTTATTCTGCAATTTGTCTTTCATCCTCCCTCCCGGCTTCCGAACCGGTTATCTGGGTGAGGGGGGGGGGGTATGCGATGCACTGGGCCCTACGATCTGAGCATGTATGGTCATCCGGGACTAAGCGCGCACTTTTATTTTCTTTCTTTTTCTCTTTTTTACATTTTTTAAAAAATGAAAAATTGTATTATTACTGGTCTATTTAGCGGCACTCAAGAAAGTTAACTAGTGAGCTTACAACACAAATAGACGCACAGTAAACAGAGGTAACAATAACAGACATAAGCAAAATTGCAAAGCCCGATTTTTTTTTACATTTAAAAAAAATGAGAAATTGTATTTTACTGTTTTATTTAGATGTGCTTACGAAAGTTCACTTGTGAGCTTATAACACAAATAGACTCACAGTAAACAGACGTAAGATAATACGATAAAAGCATATTTGTGAAGTCTCATTAGCTCAAAAAGCCCGACAATGTTTTTACGATATCTTCAAGACATATTGTACAGCATTCAGAATATCATACAGCCAGTAGTGGATTTAGACATTTTTTGGTACTGGGCAATTCACACTATGAGGTTCCTCTTTTAATAACTGGTCAATTTAGTTTCACATTTGAACAAATATATTTCAACAGATATAATATATATATATATATATATATATATATATATATATATATATATATATATATATATATATATATATATATATATATATATATATATATATATATATATATATATATATATATATATATATATATATATATATATATATATATATATATATATATATATATATATATATATATATATATATATATATATATATTCATTTGTTTATTAACATATTAACAAAAAATATTTATGCAGTAATGAAATTTAAGTTAATTAACAATACTTATTAATCGTAATGATTTCCTTATTTACAAAGAAAATATTTAACTTTTATAATGAGACTGTAAAAAGATAATAAACTTCAAATATATGCTGTGTTGAAAAATATCATTTTACAGGATCCTCCAAAAAAATATTAATGACCAATTTAAATGAATAAATAATATTCAAATATATTATAAATAAATAAATCATTTTTCTTCTTTTAATTGAATGATATATTAAGTTCCTGTAATTTATTTAATAATGATTTTAATGTTTAAATTAAATACAAATCGTACTAATTTTTATAATTTATATAATTCGTATTTCTTACGAATTTAACTAATGGCAATTAATAGTATTATATAATGGATCTGCTTGCAACCATCCTTATGTAATGAATCTGCTAATTCTATGCAATCTTTCTCAATCAATTTATTCTTAAATTATCGCTTTTAGAACATGTGAAATTACAATCCGGCAGCCAGCGATCCATTGACGGATTTGGTTTAAACTTTGAGGCAATGCTTTATACAATTGTTAAAATAAGTTCATATGCTGAATTTCATTCATTTAGCTCGTTTCATTTCTAAATTATCATTTTCACATACATACAAACAAGCAGAATTCCATTTAAAAATTTCTAAGAAATCTACAATTTTGGTATAAAGACAACATAACAGCTTTTATCTGCCTAGGTTGAAGCAACTTTGAGTTGACATATTCGTAAATTAATACTCAGATATAACTTCAAAAAATGAAATTAATTTAGTAAAAATCTTTTTTTTTAGCATCGACTGTCTAATATATCTTATTAAAAAGCTTAACATCTCTGGATAACAAAATTTGTGGCTAAAGAAGCAAACCACTGAAATTTGAAAATAAATGCAAAACCGCGAGTTTTTAATATTCTCTTTACTCATTTTTCTACATTCATTTTTCGGCAACATTCTGTAATTATTTGTTGGCACGATCATGTGAAACAGACGATTTCTTTTCGAGATCAGACGTGATTGTTTAATAGCTTGAAGTTCGACATCTGCTCTTCAGACAAAACATAGAAAGTGAAGCAGTGAATAAATAAACAAAAACGGTAATTGGGCACGTTCATCTTCATAGTTATACCATAATATTTCTTTGCATCTTTTTTTCTCTCTCTTTCTCTTCTTCGCTCTATAAAACTTCTTATTCTTCAAAAGAAGTGCATATGCATACATTTTATAATTCGTATACTTACCAATGATGCCACACTTTTTTCGTATTTAATAGTATAAATATTACAAAACCGAATAGTATAAAACTGTAAGTAGATGTTTTAAGCAGACATAATTCCTAATCCTTATTATTTGTTTTTGATTTTGAATAAAATGAAAACAAATAATAAGGAATAAAGAAAATCATCTATTATTCACTTTAATTATTATTATTGTTTTTTTATTTTTATTTTTACTTTTAAGCAAGTAGTTTACTGTAAAATTTAAAAGATTAGTTTTGAAAAGTTTTCCTCCTCAATTTTTACTATGCACAGAATATAATTAATTACCTAATTTTAATGAATAATTCTAATTTCATATCTCAATTCTTCTTGATACCAGCTATCGTAGCATGTGAAAGCTCATGTATCATTGTTTATCATTGTGTGGATCAGATGAAATTGTATCTCTTCTTCTGGTTTTAAACTCTTCCACAATTATTGATTAAAGTTTTTTAAAAAGATAAAATCCTATCCCTTAATATTAAAAGAGAATTTTTAAAGAATATGAAAACTTTTGCAGGCCGCAGACTTCAAAAATAATTACTTATCATTAAATGTGCATTAGAAATTTATTATCCCTTAAAACAACAAAAGTGATTCATTATAAATTATTTCCCTTTTCTTATTTAAATTTTTATAAATTCTTTGACTATGAAAGATATTTTGTAAAACTGCTGCTTTATAAAATATCTTACACAAGATTATTTATTTATTTTATATTAGATAAAACTGAGGCTTTGTTCACTTAGGTTAACATCTCATTTACAAGTAGTATCATTTATAGTCAGATCATCCCATCATTCCTTTTCCAAATTGCCACTTCAACCCCAACAGAATTGCGTTTCTACTCCAAGTGTGAATGATGCCAGAAACAGATTTAGGAATTTTGAGGTCTCAGGCTGTTCATATTGTCTCTCTTTTAACAAATAAACAATTTATTTTCACATTTTTTTTAGTTAACCATCATGCTAATGAGTTATTTTAGTTTATTTTTATTTTAATAACATTGGGAAAATATATGCTTTTGTTTATTTATTTTTAATATATGTATCATGAAAAGAATGATTAGCATCAGTAAAATTCTTGAAAATTTAATCATAATTATTAAGAGTAATTCCTTTTTCCTTACTTACAAACACATAATAAAGAAATTATTAGAATATGAAAGATTAGCGGAAAATCATAAATTTTTAAATAAATATAATATTAAAAAAATTATTACAGAAAATATCAGTGGAATATAATATATCCATTTAATGAATGATTAACTGATTGGTTGCCTCGTGACCTGTCTATGCTTAACAGCTGCTACCTAATTCAGGCAGAGAACATATTAATATTCCAATATATTATAAAAAAAGGAATTATTTGTTCTTTAGTTAAAGATTTTAATAAGTTTTACACATACTGTAGTTCTAATATTTTATAATTAAAAAAATTGCATTTTCTACAAATTCTTATGATAATTAGATTAGTTACAATTTTTAATCGACCTGCCCAGAGACCCCAGGCAGTTGCTTAACCTTTCTAATTCTCCATTGCATATAAAGGAAAAAAGGAAAGAAAAAATTAAGAGAAACAACATGTATCTTATGGAAATATTCATACATTTGTATAAAAGATTCTTATTAAAATATTATATTTATTTTGCAGTGAAAAGGAATTCACACGAAAAAAGTTGCTATAAGTGTTAAGAAATCCTCTTAAATTTAAAAGAAAATTCAGCTTTTGATTGGATGAGCATTCAAGACCAAATCTCTTCTCAGTTGTTAGAAGAAATATAAAGGCCAGAATATATTAATTAATATAATGCGTAGGAAAGGTGAAATAGGTGATAATTCAACAAAACTAAATTCAATCTATCATTCCATCGATCAATTTAAAAAACAAACAAACAAGCATCTGTTTTGTTCCAGTTCCAAAATACTGCAATATTTGTTTCATTGTTATATGATAAGCTTAAATTGGTATGTTCTATCATATGTTTGTGTCTAAAATTGATTATTAGAAGTGTGGTAATAGTTACTAGGATTATGGTTAATTTTTTTACAACATATAAAGATTTAAGCTGTCTTTTTGACAGATGATATCTTACTTCTGAATAGTTAATTGTGAATTTCAGCATTAATTGAGAGATTTTGAATCCAACCTAATGAATAAATGGCTGTTTTCAGAGCTGTTGAATTCGCATTGTGACATCAAAATTTATTATCTTATTAAAAACAGAAACAGAGTTCATGAAGATAGAGGTCAATCCTATGACGTTGTGACTGGAGGGGACCAAGCTCAAATTTTAAGGAACACCCAATCAAGAAAACATTAGTTCGTTAATGGCGTTTTTAAAAGAGAGGTATGAGAAAAACGCGGAACTAAATAATATCGTATTCGGGACGCTGTTTACACTTGCAAAGCTATTTATGGTGATTAGGGGCGAAACACATTATAATGTACCCCGAGTGTCACTTATCTTCGCTACGCCATTGAGTCTTCAGCCTCAGTCTTGCTATGGCAAAGTAAAAATAAGATATGTTATAGTGTTGAAAAAGAAAAACATCAATAAAAACTATTTATTTTGAAATACAAAAATAATATGATCATTTTTTTCTTGAAAAATTCAATGATGATTGTGAAATGTCAGCACTCAAGAAGCATTCAATATGACGAGGGTTAGAAAGCAAGATTTCTTCAACCTGTTCAGATCCGAAAGGCACATAATTGATTGATTCATCCGTGCATCCCTGAAGATATTTTCGTCAGAATATATAGATAGGCTACGATTATTTCCGCCATGATCATGGCAAATCTGTTGAAATTCAGCAAGCATTCAACAAGATAGACGGTTAGAAAGTGGCAGCATGATTTCTTCAGATAATTCATATCTGAAAGCACAAACAGATGACTGGATACTTTGATTCATCAACATATTCTTGGTGGTATGGACATAAAAATATATAAAACAGATATCATCATTTCCATCAAGTGAATTCATGATCATGGTAAATCTGTTAACATTCGACAAGCATTCAGCATGATGAAGGTTAGAAAGTAGTAGAAAATTTCATCAGATAATTCATATCCGAAATCACATACAGATAATTGGATACATTGATTCATCAACATATCCTTGGAGGTATGGATGTCAGAATATATAAAACGGATATCATCATTTCCATCAAGAGAATAAATGATGATGGTGATCTGTTATCATTCAAGATGCATTTAGAATGATACGTGTTAGAGAGCACGATTTCTTCAATAAATTCTCATCAGAAATAACACATAGATGATTGGAAGCCATATAACTATTGATTTATCCATGCATCCTCGGAGGTATGGGCGGCTGAGTAGAATTCGGATTATGAGGATCATGATTAAGATACACTACGATATCTCTGATAGAAACGTAAAGGACGCAGGCCATGGCCACTATCAAAATGGTAAAAGCAGCAATCTTCCACTTAAAGGATTGTTTCAGTTCTATGTTGACATGTTGAAACAGCTCTATGATCTTCATATTTCTGCTGACGTCTCCTCTTCTTCGATATCTAGAACAAATTCTATCATAAAAACATTTCAAATGCAGAACAAGTTATTATTTAGAAATGAAAATAAATATGCATATCATTTCTATAAATTTAAAAAAAAATTCTTCACCTGTAATATGTCCAATTTGAAGAATTTGGAGGATTTTGAAGATAAAAAAATAAACAAGAATAAAAATCAATAAAATATATATAAATATATCTCTACTAATAAAAAAGATGAATGTATGTGTTGGCGCTCTGCAGGCCAGCACAACTACCAAGCACCTTTTCAGCTACAACTATCAGATTTGATTCACCTTGCACCTTGAAGGGTGGAAATATGCACTTCGGAGTGATTGTTTTAACATTTTAATTAGAATTTTAATTAATTAAAAATTGAACTGAATTCTGACGTTCTTACGCAATAGCTCTCGAAAATATTATTGCACAAAAATAAATGTTACAACATTTCAAAAAATTAAAAGTTGTTTTTAATTATTTTTTTAATTAAAATTGTTTACCAATTTAATAATTTGGTAACATTTTCCAGAATTTTGGTAATTAAAAAAAATTTTTTTACCCTTATTTCTAACAATAGATTATGGCATTGTCTTCCTGAATTTCAAATCGCTTTCGTTGTTTCATCAAATATTTCATCATATGATTTTAAGCCAAAGTAAAGGATTCTATTTAATATCTGCGTAGGTTACATGACAAACATAGAAATGAAGTGAACTGTACCTCAAAAGTTAGAAGACAGGCGAACCGATATTTAGCTTTTTAACAGACTTTATCGTTATGAAACAAGTTTCCATTAGAAATGGTGTTGTTGTTGTTTCTGATGGCACTTGTCATAGACAAGCCCTCTGACTAACTGTTAGCGAATTTAAGCCGAAATTTTTGCTTCTCTTGTTTTTCAGTAGCGTCATTTAGGGCCAAGAATACGACTTAGCTACTCAGACGTCAAAACCCTTTTCACGGGGCGGACTTCATTCATGCATTTCACTCATTCAACCATAGATCGTAATTAAGATCTGAACCAGAGAGCGATCACCTCTGATCCAGTTTAACCAGTGGTATTACTCTCGATGTGGAGGGCTTTGTGAACACGACAGATTCATACGTGCGCCAGCCACCACTACACACGGAGAGTCTCCAGCTGCCGGGTTCGAACTCACAACTCAAAGTACGCGAATACAACGCCCTACCAACCAGGCTGCCCCAATCTGTATTAAAAAGGGTTCATGTGCACAAAGAACAGAACACAATTAAAATAATTCCCGGTAGTTTAACAGAATGAATGACATGAAGTTATATCTAAACTATTTAATTGGAATTAAATATAAGCAATATTCCTGGCAAAGCAGTTGATTGTTAAAAATGTATACCCAATAATAAAGATGAATGTGCTCGTTTGCTGCCTGCAGAACATTCTGTTAGACCTACTATATGCTTTGAAAAGTAAAAACGTGCATCTCATTACGAATTTTAAAGAAATTAAATTTCAGCGTTTTTGTTATTGCAATAGTTAGTTTTTAAATATTTTTTTAAGAAGTCTTCCTTTAAATAAAGCCAAATAAATTATCATGCAATTTTTTTTCTAATTATTTTTTTAAAAAAAATTTTGTTACAATTTTTAATAATAGATGTCAGTGTTGCACTGAAATTCAAACCATATGTTTAATCGTGTAATTTTTTTTACATTGTTGAAAATTAAGGAATAAGGATTCTTCTTGCCAGGGAACTGTATTAAAATTTTGATTTTTGATTCATAAGGGTGATTTAATAACTCTCTGACTCCAAAAACATATAATTATTTACAACATTTTGAGCATTTTCTAACTGGAATTGTATGCCTAACGGCTTAGAAATTAGTTATTGGGACATAATTAGAATGGACCCCCTATAGAATGCAGTGGATATTTTAAGTGAATCATATAAAACAGATTACCTCAGCTTCAGCATAATCTGATACCACGGCACGCTTCAAAATATGAATTTAGTTTATAGAATAATTATTTGTTGAGTTTCTTCACTAATTAATATAAAGGTGATTTCATCGATTAGTGTATAATATATACCGTATAATAAATGCAGAAAGACGTTGAAATAAATGAGATGCACATCTCTAGTTATAAATATAATATATAAAAGTGCATTTAGGCTTGATTTATTTAACCGCATTTTTTAAATGTACTAAAATTAATAAATTACATAGAAGTAATAAAATATACAAAAAAATAAATATAGAGGACGAAAAATTAAGTGATTTAGAAAATATTTTTATTACTTAGTGTCGAATGGCAGCACTCAAAAATAAATAAACCATCATTTGAATTTTAGATTACTTCATTGAATGTTTGTACAGTTGCATTGAATTCAACGCTCCACGTAGATAATTAATATAGCTGCAAAATATTATTAGAAATATTCTGGAGATGATTCACCGTATCAACAAAAAGTCAGAGAAGAAAAGATATAAAAGAAATATGAAAATAGGTTTCAAACAGAAAGTTTAAACGAGCTTAAAAATAGATTTAACCATCGCCAAATGGGTAATGGTTAAAAGATTGTCTACGAAAATTGATGTTAATACCTACTAAAACAATTTTCTTACAAAACTAATCTTTCTATTAAGACACAAAAAATTACCTCTTTAATGATAACTAATTCATTTCGGTGGAATTTATACCATAATTTTAATAATATTTTAGTTCAATTTGATATTCAACTTTAAATGTTATGATGGAATTCAAAATCCTCCATTAAAACTTCCAATCACGTGTTTTTGCCAATTTTAACTCCGTAGTAGAATTTTCACATCAACTTTTGTTTCGTAATATATACACTTGTTAATATCCAGTAAACATATTCAATTGAATTCATGTGTGTCAAATAACAAGGTGAAATGTTTTTTTAATGCATTTCATAAATCATTTTAACAGTCTAAAAAGTCAATAATCTGAACGAACAAACTGGTAGTCAAAGGCGGCTAGTTTTTTACTATCATTGCACTGAACATAAATATAAATCAAATTGCTAAAACACTGAAAGTACTTTTGCGAATCATATTTAAAAATATTTTGGAAAAATTTGATAAAATTACTGCAAAGAAATTGTGCTGGGATAAAATTAGTGTCATTGGAAAACAAATATTTTGAAATGATATGAAAAGGGTTTTTTTGTTTTTGTTTTTTTGTGCAACAATATTATCTAAAAGTAAAAAGGAATAAGATTAAAATTTCTATTAATTTTTTATTAAAAAATCATTAAAATTTTTGACAAAATCTTTTTAGCTTTGGGAACCTTTTGATCGATTTTTCAGTATCGGGGTCGCATGACGCAATTTACAGACAGTATCCCAGACTATAAACATTATCACGTTCATAAAGCTATTTTAAACGAAATTGAGAAACTGCAAAGTTTTTTTTTACCCTATTCTAAATACAATGATGCAAAGTTTGCCAAAGCTGTTGACTAGTGAGGCAGTCAGCCAATTAAAAGAAAAAAAGCTACTTTCTGATTTGCAAGCATATTTGAAAATGAGCGAAAGAAATCCTAAGAATAATATTCTGAAATTTAAATAGTACCGGTTTTTAATGTGAATTAATTAGAATATGACTTTAGAAAATCAAATAAAAGTAAAAAATCTGAAATTACCTAAAAAAAATCGCCGAGTCTCACTAAGTATCTGGGCTCATGCCAGCTGCCTATTTTGTCTATTTAATGACCATATCCAAGTTATGTTACAATTTTTTTGGAGTAAATGACCAAACAGTTACGTTCATGAGAATTATTGATTATAATCAGTCACAGTTTAGTCGCCTTAGGCTTTGGTTTTGGTTTAGTTTAGTTATATTAAAGTCCCGTTTGAAGCAAAACTTGGGTTATTTTGGGATGGACCTCGTCATTTTGAACCGCGGTCGGATGACGAGGACGACACTTGAGCTGGCACCCCCCTCACCACACCACACCAGCTGGAGGACGTTTAGTCAGAACGGATTTAACGTGCAACTGACCCCCTTACACGACGGTTCTTCGGTGGAATCGGGTCTCGAACCTGAAACCCTCCTGTTCCGAAGCCGAGACCTTACCACCAGGCCACCGCGGCCCCCTAGTCGCTTTAGGTAACCAGCTGGTTCGTCGGGAAAATTGATTATATTTTTCAGATAAATCGCTTAGATATAACTTCATGTCTATGATTCCACCAAATTCTCAGACATTAAAGCCATATTATTTTAATAATTTTACTCAAGTTCTTTTTATTGTATATATGGACCTTTCTAATGGGTACAGTCCCATAACGTTATTGAAAAAAGTAAATATCCGGTTAATCTATCTTCTAAATTTTGAGATATTTTTTTTATTCGAGCTCATTTTTTTATTCGTTTTTTTTAAACCACATAGATAATAAATAGAATCCTTCTCATCTTTCTTAGCTTTCAAATATTGGTGAAAATCAGGCAATAGAATATTTAATGAAACATCGAAAACTGTTTCAATTTCGGAACAACAATATAGACTATTGTTGGAAACCAAAAGATATATATACATTTTTAAATAATAACAAATTTCAGAAAAAAACATTTGCATGATTATTAAACTGATATTATTAAAACGAAGCTTTTTAAAATTTTGAAAAGATATAAAAATTATTTTTGTGCGATAATATTTTCGGAAGTGATTGTGGCAAAACATCAAAATTAAACTTATTTTTAATTAATTAAAATTCTAATTGACATTTTTAAAAAAAATCGCTCCGAAGTGCACATTCTTATCTCTCGACTATATATATGCCAAATTTGATAAGTGTAGATAAAACAATCTTGCTTGTAGAGCGGCAACACACACACGCATTCATCTTTATTATTAGTGGAGATAAAAAAAAAAATTCTCACTAGGTGAGTTGCTTTTCAATTTCCTTAAAAGAGCATTGATGAATATTACTTGACAAGTAATACAAGAATATAACAAAATGTTTACAATCATTTTAATTCACCTCATTTTGTAAAAAGAATGGAAATATTATTTTTTTTTATTCATAAGATAATCAGAAAGCCTCTAAAACATATTATTCTCTTAACATATGTTATTAGGATTGAATAGCTTTTAAATTTATTAAAATATTAAAAAAAAATTTGCATCTGAAATTGAAATTATAAAGGAGTTTACGATATAGTACCGAACATTTGAAAAATTAGTTACAAAGTTAATTATTCGAATCCATGTGGATCTGAAAATAACGTGGAAATGGAACAATCTAATTATTAGAGAGAAACTAAAACTTAAATTCTTGAGAAAAATCAATAAAAATTTTATTAAAATTATATAACCAAACTGATATAGAGTACGTTTACAAATTATTCTCTAGAAAATAACAGTTTCGAATTATAAACCAATAAAAGATTGTGATTTTTTTTTTTAAATTATAGCAGATGAATCGTAAGATTTTCAACACATGATTTTATTAAAAACAGTTTCAAAACAAAGCAAGAGTAACAAGTAGTATTTTTAAATGAAATTCAATCATTTTCTGTTTTCTAAGACATGAATTCTTTTCAATATAAGCATCTTGGGCAACGCCGACATTCAGATAACAGAAACTGTGATAAATTTTTTCGACGAGCATTCTAAGATTAAAAATAGCTCTATCTATTCGTACAAACTTTCTTTTTAATTGCA
This sequence comes from Argiope bruennichi, assembly GCF_947563725.1. Lineage (NCBI taxonomy): Eukaryota > Metazoa > Arthropoda > Arachnida > Araneae > Araneidae > Argiope > Argiope bruennichi. The sequence continues at coordinate 53,352,212 of NC_079159.1, read as the reverse complement.
GTTTTTTAATCAAAAAATTCTTTTCACAAATTTATTTCAAAGATAAAGAATGGTCATCTTCTTTCTGAAACGTAAATGTTTCCGAAATTTTCATCAGATAAGTTAAATAAGTGGACATTAAAATGCACTTAAACTAATTAGATAATCAAGTATTGTGATCTGAAACATAATATCGTTTCCAAAATAAACATGCATGTCTTTTTTTTTAATTTAATACAAATGCAATATCATAGATTGCGTATAAATTTTTATTTATATTACTTACGATTCAAAGTCAATTCCACCTTGCTTATATCCAAGAGACGAAAAACTGGCCCTTTAGAGCAAGATAAAATAAACTAATCTGAAAGTTTATAAACAGATCATTTTTGATTTCGAATAAGATGCTCAATGCTATAGACTTTATCAAAGGAGTTTATTCTCGTCGGAATAGATGATGTTTAAGATTGCATATTTATACTCTATACCTGTACTTTCATCAGCCCTGAGAAAATCGCCGTGATCTAAAAATAATTCGTAATTGTAACCAACGAGGCCAGTTGGATGTAATGAGCTCGTGTGTATGAACTGAAGTTTTGGTTATTGTTAATATTTATTCATAGTTTCGTTTTAGTCATTGTATTTTAGTATGACCCAGACAACTTACTTCGATAAAAAAATTGGAATATGTCCAAAATACGAAGGTGGAGATTGATTTTAAAGTGACTTGCTACAAATTTATGTAAATATTTAAAGTTATTTATTTTTGTGAAGGTTAAATATTGTCTTCAATAGGGTACTAATAAAACTTGAATATTTTATTTTTATAAAGTTCCGAGAACAAGCCTTATTTGATAATTCGGTCCTGCTTCTGTGTAGATGATGCAATAACTAAAATTATTAGCACATTTTTGAAAAAAAAGTAAGAAAATTAGAAAAAAGAAAAAATACAGTAATCTAAATTGTATTATTGAAAAGATTGGCATTGAAAATTTCCTTTTGTTTGAAAGTTTTGAGCATATATTATAAGGGCCGTATGTTATGAGGGAATATACAAGATATTCTATGAGAAAACGCGTTTCATTTTTTAAAAAAATAAGATTATTATCTTAATTTTTACTTTTATACAACGCCAGATTTTTTTTAATCGCCTGAACTTTATAAATGCGAAGTCAAAATTTGTTTTGTAAACTTACTATTCGCCCATGATAAACATATGGCTTGCTAGATTTAATAGCTGCTAAATTTTTTAAATATTTTATGTAGGTTTCTTTTGATGGCTTGTGTAGCAATGTACGTTTAAATTTAAAGTTTAATCGATATGTAGCACTTGCTATTTTAAATGCCTTACACAATTTCTTCTGCGCAAATATGTCTTTAAATACATATTTTGTTATAAGCCATTTTTTAATACAATGAATCTCAGATGATTTTCAAAATTGCTATAAATATTTCATCCTAAATTTTTTTTCCATCGCATGATATTAAACAATGCAGATTCATTTTATTTTTCCCAATTAAGTAGACTTAACATACTTTTAACACCTTTTTTTTTCTTCGTACAATTAAAATCGAACCGTGACGAGGAGCGCCTCAGATATTGGGACGAGAAACTTCCGGCATAGTGGTTGGTTCTCGCCACCACACTAGTGGGTACAGTAATGGGGCCTCCTACGTGCTTTCCACTGGATGGGGTATACTGCGGCCGGTGATGGCTCTTAGAACTCAACCATAATTCCCGCCAATGATAATATCACGACTGTGCAGTCAATCAAATAAATTCGTGTGCCTTAGTGGTGTGTCAGAGTAGCCGGTTATGGTTTTTACAGTTAAAATTTGACTTCAGAAGTAAGGAATAATTAAAAACTGTTCCCAATTTTTTTAAACAATGGTGCTCTTTTTTGCAATATAACTGGACATATAAAAATACATATTATTATCTACTAATTTGAAAATTGATTTCTTATTTTATTGCGCTGAATGTTTTTGCTGAACCATAAAAATTATTATCGAATAATTTTCTGATATACTATTTAAATTACGTCATATTCTGAAGTAGGCACAAAATTTCAATGTTGAGCGATTATTCTTTCTATGCTTGTAATTTTTTATGGTAGGTTTAGTTCCAACCATAAGTTATTGGACTAGTTGATGCTTAATTTGTTAATTTTTTCATTTTAAAATAAAAATTTTAGGTGAAAGAGAAAAAATTAGAGTAAAACAACTAATTCAATGGTGCAAGTCTTTTAAAAATACGCGTTATAAACATTTAAAACTTAAAAATATTTTGGTGGAGAAGAAATTAAATTGGAGATTGAAAACTTAATTGACATTTTTAGCAACCATCAACCATGGTGAATCATCTAGTTGCCAATGGCAACTAGTGACAAAGGAGAATAGGCGTGCGAGTCTGTTAGTTGGCAATCTAAAAGTGAGGCCATCTATCCTACAATTACGAAATTTGGCTCAAATAAACTTCGGAGGATGAAAATGTTCATCTGATATGGAGTTTTTAAGAACTTTTATTGATTGAAAATCAATTGTATTTTCCATGATAACTTTCGACGGTCGCTTATAGTACTTAAACGCAATTTTCGGCTTGAATTGAGCTGGTTTGCACAATTACCTTTCTCTGTTTCCTCTTTTCTGCCTCCTCCAAGTTTGACGATTAAGATAGTTATGGTTTAGACTTCAGCTATCAATAGCTGAAAAAATCAGCAACAGGTATCCCCCATCTTAGGATAACGATATTCAGAGTTAAAGCTAACCTCGTAATGCTTAATTGGTAACCACTGTTAAGCTTCGAAGATTGATGATAGTTGAATTTATGTGCTCGGCTTACTTTCCTCCACATCATTGTTTCTCAATTTCCGACAGTATGATTATAATTTTTGCATATATTCAAAATTCAAAAAATTATTTTTCTAATGATAATAATTAATTACCATGCAATTGTTTCTGAATTTTAATAATTAAAAAAATATTTTCTGCATAGTTTTCTACAGTAGATCTATAAGGAAATTCAAACCGTTGAGATTGTTTCCTCAAATATACAGAGTGATCGGCAAAGTCCTTTAAAACCCTTTAAATTCAAAACGACGTCTCGTATAACCAGGGAAGTAATGTGTACCTACAGTGAAGTGATTTTGCTGAATTTATTCTGATATGTCACAGCACCTATAGCTGCGAAATAAAAAGTTACAAAAATATTACAAACTATAAAGGATATTGACCAAAGAGTTCAGTTATAAAAATGTATTCTAGACCATAATTAAAACACAGAAAAAAATTTCCTAGAGTTAATTTTAAAATTGTTGGAGATATTTGCGGTTAAAATTATAAACTTTTCATTACTTGGAAAGGGTTAATCCAAAATTGAAAAATATACTATCTATTATCATCATAGATTTGCCTATTTAAGCAATGAAAAAAAATAAGTGATAATAATAATACCCCTCCACCCCTGCATTCAGTGGGGATCTTAGGTTATTGAGGGAATATTTTAGGACATCTTAATTATTTAATAACTCAATTATGCATAAAAAATGCCATTGAAATTAAATTCATCTGATATTTAGAGTGAACCAATTGGAACAATCATTATTAATAGATTTCTACTACTAATAAAGAAGGACGTGTTTGTGTGTATGTGTACATTATGTGTAGGGATGACGAATATTTTATGAGCGGTTATTACGTAACCAATATCATAAAGTCACAAATACCAGTGATCAATACTTTTCAAAGAGGGGTGTGATTCAAATCTTTGATACGATCTTACTGGTGATATTTCGCTTACAGGTTTTGGCCTCACGATAAAAAGTAACAATCGATACGATCTGTCCCATTGAAGATCTCTAACAAAACAGAAAAGGAGAAATCTGTGAATGGGTTGAAAAGTGAATGGACCAGTTATTCTTGGAATTATCGTATCATTGAATTGCATATCACTGGAATTTATCGGAGCCACTTCATGAAAGTGGCCTTGACTTTCCGATATTCGCATTTGATGATGCAAATCATTTTAAATTGCTTGTGACATGACTTTGCCTATATACTCTGTTTACTGCTGGCGCCATCTATTGGTAGAATATAGAACTAAGGCAAACATTTTAACGAAATGACATATATATATAATTCAAATTTTTCAGAAAATGGTTTACTTCCATAAATAAATTAAATAAATAGTTTTGAAAAAAATCAAATTAAAAAAAGTAAGCTGTAATAGATAAATTAATTCAATCACACGTTACTTAAATTAGTAAATTAAGTATTAACTACAATTAATAAATTTTATATTTAATACTAAGTAATAATTTTTAATTAACAATATGATTGAAATAACAGATATTTGGAACAAATATTTAAAAACAACAATAGCAAAATTATTTGTTATTCAAAAAATCGTGGATTATGCATCTCTAATTATGTGACAGGGCTCTACAGGACTGAGCGTTTGGTCTGGAACTGTAAAATTTGGAGATCACATACTTTGAAGAGTAGGAATGTGTATTCCTTGCGAAATTTTAAATAAATTTTATTAAAATCTTAATTAATTAAAATCAAGTAAGTCTTTTACATTTTCCCGCGATAATTCCAGAAAAATATTATGGCACAAAATTTATTTTTTCTTCATTTTGAAACTTATAAATTGTCCTTTTAGTGGTACTAAATTAATTGTCATACAAAATTTCCCCGAATGTTAGCATTAAAAAAAAATATTTGTATGATTTTCAACAAACTTCATAATGGAACTGAATTCTAAACCCTTTTCATTGTTGCTCCGAACATTTAACCGCTGATTTTCTTCCATTGTTGAAAACTATGAAAAAAGTAGTTCCATTCAATATCTGTGAAATTTACATGAGGAATGAAACGTGAAGTTATAATACCTTATAATTTAGTAGAGAAATTATTTCAGTAGTTATGTTTTCAGTAGCGCTTTGATGATATAAGACTTAAATCAATCAGGATGATTGGAGCATATCTATACTTATAATAAAGCCCAATGTGTGTGTGTGTGTGTTGGCGCTCTACAGGCCAGGTCATTTGACATACAGCAATCAAATTTGGTACATGTATACCTTAGAGGTCGGGAATGTGCACCTGGGGTCCCTTTTTTAGAAATTTTAATTAGAATTTTAATTATTAATTAAAAACTAACTTTCCCGCCAAAAAAATCTTCCATTTTCCCCACCGCCAAATTTTCCGCCAAAATAATCTTCCATTTTCCCCACCGCCAAATGAGTAAGGCTTCAGTATTTTTTTTCTCCCAACAGTAATGAGGCTAGGGTTAATATTTTTCGGCGGATTATTTCAAACGATTCTGTTTATTTTCTTAATGTTTGATACATTTAAAATGAAACATTGTTAATTAATCCATGTTTCAGATTCATTCTGAAGTACTTTTGAATTAAAATAACACAGAATAAAGGAAATTAAAAATGTATAATCTGCATAGCGTTACCCCAACTGGCGTAGAAAAATTCATGCATTTGCGTTACCTAACTGGCGAAGAAAATTCACGGATGCGCATTGTTTTGATTATTGTCATGACAACCACTATCAACGGATGATTTAAATTATTTTTAAGTTAGTTGCATGCTTTTGTAAGTAAATTGTATTTATGTTAGTTATATATTTTTTGTATATGCTTATAGTTTTAAGTACATCGTTTTTTAAGTAGTCTTTTTAAACCTGTTTTAGACCGATTATTTTAAACGATTCATTTTATTTTCTTAGTGTTTGATGCATTTAAAATTAAACATTGTTAATTAATCGATCTGTTCATGATGAATCTGAGAAATTTTGTTGAAAAATTCTTGAGATATTACATAAATTAAGAAATATATTCTTTAGTGCCTATAAAGTTTAAACGCTCAGTGACTCTATTATCAGTAATCATATTATTAAAAAAAATGCTTTGTTTCAGTAAAAAATATTATTATATTAATTGCAGATTAATCATTTACACTTTAATTTAAAGCATAAATTCGACGAGGGGTAACAGAAAATTAGAGAGCTACATATCACGTTATGACTGAAGACCTTTATAATATTATGAGTGAATTATATGACTATAAAAATTTGAAGTTTTAAAATATTTTGCTGAAGAATCTATTAAAGTTGGAATTGCATAAAATATTTAATTATTAAAATTTTAACGAACATTAAGATTGGCGAACCGGCTGGTCGCCAAAGGCGGCTAGTATTGAATAAAACAAGCGTGAAACTATACGACTTAGGAATGCGACTTTGATGTCTGTCACCATTTGCTGATTAAAAATATTTACTTGAGGGAATCCAGAACATCAAATAAAACATAAGAGATTTAATTGAAAGTAAACTCATTTAACTTCTTAGCGAATCAGACCACGGCAAAATAAAAAAACTTTATTCATAGTTTTAATTTACCGCGATCAAAACTGCTTCCAGATCCTCTAAATCCTATATTTCAATTTAACCTGGTTTGATTTTTTTATCTGGTTGTCGAGGTTGGAAGACGGCCTATATTACTGGATATTTTAGCTTACTTATTGTGAAAATTTTGGTATTAAATTGCTCAATAAGGGCTTTAAGGGGCCGTTTTTAGTTGCATGTAAGTTTATTTTATAGTCGTGTTCGAAGTGTAAGTTATATTGAAATAAGATAACAAGGGATATGCAGTGTGTAATTTTCTTTCGCATTTTTCTCAAAATTTAAAAATATGGTATTTAATATAAATTCTTTATTTTTCAAATATGACCAGAACTTTTGTTGGTTATTGCCTTAAAAATACGATTAACATATTCTATTTGCTTTTTAGGATATTTTTTAAAAAGATAATGGAATATACTTTTCTTGATATGCCATGGAAGTGGAATTTATAAAATTATACAGTATTTATGTATATTGCAGTACAATAAAGTCTACAATGCAGTCAGTAGATAGGTAGATATCATGCGAATCTACTGTGGAATAAAATTAGAATTTAAAAAAAATAAGTCTTTCTGCAAGGCGAATGAATCCGTTTATCTAGCATTGTGAAATTTTACCTAAATAAATTAACATTTATTAAAAAAAAAAGAAGGAAAAAAAAAAAAAGAAATCAGCATTGTGTATAAAATAAGAATGTACCACTTTTTGAAGACAAGAATTAAATATTTCCCATAATTTATTTTTGATTCCAATTAATTAGAAAAAGATTAAATTCAAGTAATTTTACAAAGGTTGCCGAAAAATAATATGCAATTTTAAAAAATTTTCTGGATATCATACATTTTTAGATATTTTACATTTGAATCTGCAAAACCGTTTTGGCAACAAACTGTTAGAGAACAAAGTTCCAAAACTGAAAAATGTGATATTAATTTACATTACAAATTATTAATTTTCTGGAGTTAATTTTTTAAAAACGGAGGATTTGCTCATAATAACTGGATAAATTTTCATTATATACTGTTGCAATTTTCTTACAAGTCATATTAATCGCTTTTTATAATAAATCACTGCCAATTGTTGAATGAAATAGTAGCTATTTCTGAAATAGATAATTTTTTCACGTTAATTTTAATCGAGAAATTAATTTCTTATTAAAGAAAAAAATTCTGTTATAATTATCAGTTTTCTTTACTTACTATCAGGTCATTGATTACCTGTGCCATACAGATTTTGGAGATATTGTACAACTGAAATGTATTTTATACAGATCGACTAGCATACCTATTAAAGCTCAAGGGGAGACAAGAGCAGATAACCCCAAGAGCGGTTAAAAGGAATTGCATATCTAATTTTTTAATGATTTGAGAATGGAGAAAAATACTTTCCTCTTTCTCCACTAGAATCCCCATGTGAAAAATATTCGAGTTTTAATTTCTAATTTAACGATAAATTTATTGATGAATTAATTTAATTTGTAGGATTCCGAATGTAAATTTGAATTTGCTCAATAAAAAGTAATTAAAGTTTCTCAATAAAAAGTAAATATATTTCTAATTCTTTCGTCTTATCACTATTTATATTTTATTAAATTAGATATCTGACGCATGCGCAAAAGTCTTCACTGTTCTGTGACGTCGCATCCTTTTTCTTTTTACGAACAAAATCAAATAGGCAATTATTGAATTTAATTTCCATTGCTGAGTATAAATAAACTATTTCTTTTTTTTGTGCGTATATATTTTTTTGATTTTATAATTGAGTGAGATTTACAAAAGGAATTTCTAAATTTAATATGGTTTGTATTGTTATAGCCATTGTGCGAACTAGGCGGTTCATATAGCCTCATAATCCACAGAATTGAACCAAAATAAAATAAAACTGGCAATGTGTAAGCTCGAAACCAAATGAAATTAGAAAAAGATGGCGTTTACTTTTGCGGCGTTTTGCTATATAGTAGCTTTAATTTTAACGGCCTTCTTAATTTTCTTTGCTGTATTTCATGTAAGCTTCTCGGTTAAATTTAAACAAAATCGCATCCATACATTGTAGTAGAACATTGAGTCATATTGTTAATCGAAAGACAACAATTTCGTATAAGTATAGGATGTTGACGGAAAGCACATGCTTTATTTAATTTCTTATTCCCATCACATTTGAAAATGTTTTTCTGTCATATATTTTAAATGTTATACCATTTTATATATAAACAAAATGAAACCCTTATTATTTAGGAAGTTGATAACATTACTGATTGCAAAAATGGGAAGAAGTTAATAAAATTTATTTTGTGACAAGTTGGCATTAATTTCACACATTTTTTGTTATATTTTTTGCAATTTATCAAATAAGTGTTCAGTTTATCTTTTTTCGAAGAATCCTTGTAACTTTTTTTTATTTGGATCAAATACAAAAAAAACACAGTTAAATTGCTAATGTATCGACAGATTAAAAATAAATTCGGAATTTCATAAATAAATTTCTGAAAGTAAGAAGACTCGCTTCGGAATAGAATTTCTGTGAAGTTATGCTGTCATTTGTCAGCAATTATAACATTTCCAAACTTTATTTGTCTTGATTATCTTTCCTGCAGTAAAATTTCAAAATAAATTTTGAAATGATATTCTTAAATTTTTAGAAGCAATCATGAATTTATGCCACATTCCCTAAAATAAGTTCCAGTGAATCTTTGATTTAGAGTTTTCTGTACAAACAGTTAAAGTAGAACTGTTAATTAAAATAAATTTTGCATACTTCTGAGTTTATTAGTTATGTTTTTAATTAGTAAATATAGGTGTTCCCCTTAAGGTATTGTAATTTTTAATGCAATATCTGGATTATTGTCTGTTACATAAATGATTTCAGGAATTTAGTCATGTTTTTTTTTACATATTTAATATTACAAAAATACTAATAATTTTTCCTTGAAATGTAAAAATGTTCTTGTAAAGCATTTCTTTAATTTAATTTTCTTGCTATATATACATATATCAATGACTGAAACATTACATTGAGAAGTAAATACTACTTATAAGAATGAATAACTTTACTTGCTTATTAATAAAATTAGTGTTTAGATTTAAAACAAGATTGAATTGCAGGAAAAGGGAAAATATTGTAAATTATAATGGTAAACAAAAAGGATGAAAAAAGTTGATAGTTGTTTATTTTTTTCAGTATTTTGAAAATCTCTAATTTGATCTTATTTTTGCAGGTTATAGCCTTTGATGAATTGAAATCAGATTATAAAAATCCTATAGATCAATGCAATAGTTTAAATCCTGTAAGTATTTTGTACTTATTTTTGAAAATTTGGACATTTGTTTTGTCTTAAAAATTTACAATACTTGCATTGCAGCATAATAAAGATTACATGAATGATTTTAATAACTTTTAACCTTCTAAAAGAAGTTGTTGAGGTGCAGATTTACTATCTGATTTTTTTGCATATCTGTATGTGAAAAAAAAAAAAAATGTCGATAATGATAAAAGTTTGAACCTTGATTGTTTTATGACTAAATGTTTTTTTTTATTTAATAATTAACAATGAAAATCTAACAAAGAAAGATAATTGCTGATGTATAAAAGAAATTATTAATAAAATAGGTAAAAATGTCAATTTTGTAGTCTCGCATTTTTATTATGCAATTAATCATTTATGTTTAGAATAAATTTATAATATTTATATTAAAGAAGATCATTAAAATTTTCTAAAATGTTTTCATAGTCAAAATGTAGTCTAAAATGTTTTCATAGTCAAATGTTATCATTCTTGAACTAATTCTTAAAATTTTTTAGATTTATTAATTCTATAATATTTTTCATACCTCAAGCATTTTTTTGTATACATTTATTCATCTTATTGTTCTACTGTTTTTTTTTTTCAACTATTGTTTATTTAAATGAAGTTAAAATATTTTATGCTAAAATTGTGCGATTTATTCTGATTTTTCTATAACAATACAAATTACAAATTTTTCTAAAGACCATTTTATGTTTTGTTTTGTTTATTATAGTTTCTAAACTTTAAGCCTGTAGTTAATGCTGTTGTTTCACCTTTGTTAAAATATAATCAATTTCTGTTACAGCTTGTTCTGCCAGAGTACTTTCTACATCTTTTTTATACTTTACTTTTCCTGTTTGCTTTTGAATGGGTTACTGTACTGCTAAATGTTCCTCTTATTATATACCACTTTCAGAGGTAAATTATTTTATTTTTCTTACTGCCTAGCATTTTATTTTTCCTGATGTTTTAGTTTTCTGATGTTAATTTCATTTTTAATATTCATATATCCGAATTCATAACATGTCATCTTAACGAATTGTAGTCTTGAAAGTTTTGAAAAATTTGGTTATTGAAAGTATTTTTATTTGTATTGTAATAATTATTTAATGAAGGCAATAAGATTGTCTTGATATATTTAATGAAAATGGCCCAAAGAAAAAAGCATTCCAGCATTCCAAAAAAGCATTTTTGACAGCTATGAGGTTTTTTTAATTCTTTATTTCAGTGTAAATTTGTATTATATTTCTTTAACAACTTATTAATCTACTATTAATATTCTAATCCCCCCCCCCCCTCCACCCATCATGTAAGTAATGAAGTGTAAAAAATGGTAAAAAAGAAATACAATCACTCCAAATTTGTTTGATGTGTTGTTGTAAGTGGCAGCCATTGATTTTATGAGTCAATGGCTTGAGCCAATTTAGTCAATGAGTCAATTTAGCGAGTCTAAATTGTTCAAGAATGGAATAGTATATCATTTAAGGAAACTTTTTACTTTGAATCAAATTATTCATTATATATGATCAATTAATAAAGCTTCTGAACTGAATGTGTATCTGTAAGAATTGTGCTGAAATACCATACTAATGTGTTATGATAAAATTGAATTCCTCAGCACTTTTTAAATCTTGAAAGGAAATATTCTTCATTATGTTATATAAGATGGAAACTGTTATGATAAAAATCTGTTGCTTAATACAACTTATTTGTACGTAAACTATGTTTGAATAATTTATTTAAAACAAATTAAAAAAATAAAGTAAATGGACGAAATGGCAGACACTACAAATTTGTCTTACTTAAATAAGTTTCTTCTTGTTAGCATAATCTGAGCTTTGGCTTTGACCTTATCTCTGTAGAACCATGCTCCTCTTCTGAAAAAAATTTCTAAAAAAGATGAAACGGCTCTTTGAATTTCATTGAATTTATTCCTATTTTGATGTTATTATGCCTATTATATTTGTAATTTTGAAAATGTTCAAACATTAAAATGTATATTGTAACCAAACAACTATCTGAAAATATTTGAAATATGCTTTCTTTGTTCCTAATAATCTTATTGAAATACGTGCAAAACAGAACCTAATATTTTTCTAGTGATGATTCATGATTTTCTGCAATATGAATTTTTTAAATGTGTATTTTATATAATTGAAATTTATGATTGGAAGTTTGTTGAATCTTGTGCAATTCCACATTCCTTAATGAGTTTAAATGAAATATTGAATTCACATTTCTTAGCACCTAGAAAGTGTTACTATATTTTTAAAAAATTCGACACCCTAACCTAAAATGGAATAGAATGTTTGAACATTTTTCTGTCTTCACTTCATAACTTATTGTTGCTATATAGAAATATTCTCACACTATCTTAAAAATAATTAGCTTTTTAATATTAGCAATCCCATTTGCAGATAATTATTATTTCATTTTTAATCAATTACTTGCAACAATTCCTTGTTATTTTTATTTTTATAATATTAAACATTTTCCATAGTTACATCTGCCACTTGCATGCTTTTGCCTATGTCAAAGTCATACTTGTGCTTAATATGTTTAATGACTTTTGTTGCTCCTTCAAAAATAAGAAAAAGGCATAAATAAGCAGTAATAAATTCCTTAAATAAGGTTTTATTTATTTTGTCAGTTTTTTTTTTTTTTGCATAATTATATATTTAAATGCTGGTCCAAACTTATAATTTTAAAACACACTAATATACATTTCTTTTTAACATTGCATTTTCTGGCAACAAATCTTTTACCTCTTTTTAACTTCACAACATCAAGAATTCAGATATTTTTCCCCTATGAATATTATTTGTATATAATCACTTTAATTTTACCTCCCATTTAATTTTTTTATGCATCAGTATCTAATGTCTACCCAAATATCTCAAAATAATTTTCATTTCAAAGCTTATGTTCAAAATTATTCAAGTATAGTAAAGGTGAGAGCATTAACATTCCTTACAATTCTCTTACCTCAAGTGATATGCGTTTCAATTTTCTATGCATTTTGCTTTAGCTGTTTGCTTTAGCTGTAACCTCTTTTTTACTTCACAACATCAAGAATTCAGATATTTTTCACCTATGAATATTATTTGTATATAATCACTTTAATTTTACCTCCCATTTAATTTTTTTATGCATCAGTATCTAATGTCTACCCAAATATCTCAAAATAATTTTCATTTCAAAGCTTATGTTCAAAATTATTCAAGTATAGTAAAGGAGAGAGCATTAACATTCCTTACAATTCTCTTATCTCAAGTGATATGCGTTTCAATTTTCTATGCATTTTGCTTTAGCTGTAATGCTTAGTAAAGCTGAAAGGCAATCTCTTAAAGATGCGGGTATCAAACCAGAAACTTCATTGTTTTCTCAGCCAATTTTAATTTGTTCCAATGAGTAAAAACTTTGAACAATCTTTATGTATATTATAATTACATACAGTGATTAAAAATATTATACATCCAAAACTTTTATAGAGTAGTCTCTCATTAAGTGTTATTAATTAAAGACAAGAATCCTTAAACCTCTTTTAAGGGCTTAAAAATAAAAGGTGAAAAACTGCATGATCTAGAGTTAAATATGTTTTTCTTTCACACATTCAGAATTGATGAAAGCTGTTGGAATCATAGGTGCAATGAACAGGTTCCAATGAAATTGATACACACAGTTTTGTTCACATTTAAAAGTTTTCTTATTTTAGAAATGTGATGTTTCTTGTCATTGTTTCGGTGTTTTAATTGCTTTCATATCATCAAACTTTGCTGTGATCTTTAATTTCTCTAAATTTTTTTTAAAACAAAGTATTCAGGAGGCTTATTCTATTATTGGATATGTACATATTTCCTTTTACAAGGCTATAATTTCACATTTAAATAATTATGAAAAAGTTAATAAATAACTTAATTTGAATTTCAATATTATTATTCTCATTAATGGATAACATTTTTCATCGCTTGAAGCCATTTTTTTTTTTTAAAGAATTAACAAAATTAATCTAACAAACAATTATTTATTAAAAATCTTTGTTAAAATTTTGTGATTTCTTGAATTCAAAATTAATTTTTGTCTAGAAAATAATTCATGTCTTAGGCAGTTGGCTTCTTAAATTGGGTAATATACTTTACATGTTGCTTACTGATTTTAGTTTAGACTGTATTCAACCTTTTAAAAACTAAATTCTTCCCATAAATAATTGCTAATTTTTAAAAAAATAATATAAAATTTAATCAAGCATAGTAGGCAGCTGGTTAGAGGCAAAATAAGTAAAATGACTTAAAATGTCTGTTATATTTTCATTCAGTAGGAATGATAACGTTAAAGTGGTGTTGGTGTTTGTTGAAACCTTGACAAAGACTTTCCTCATAATATTTAGTATTTTTGTGTAAAATTTGAATGAAACCTATTCAGTACTTTATAAATGCATAGTATTCAAATTATTCAAAAATTCTCTATCTTATTTTTTGTGCACTTTAAATTATGATATATTTAAAATATTTAAGTAAATCATTCTGTTTTTTTTAAAGTTGTTTTTTTTTTCAAAATTCTCATTTTGTTTTAAATACTGGATGTGTAAATATATCATTCCAATGAAATTATAACTCATTAGTGTTTTTATTTGTTAGGTATCGTACAAGACCTGTCATGAGCAGGCCTGGATTATATGATCCAACAACAATTATGAATGCTGATCAGCTGAGTAGAGCTATGAAAGAAGGATGGATAAAACTTGGATTTTATATTGTGTCATTCTTTTATTACCTCTATGGGTAAGATTTCATTTTATATTTCAATATATATAATTGTACTTCTTTGAGCTAGCTGACTATGAATACAGTTTATTAAGTAGGAATCATGGAAACATTTTTAGATATTATTATATGAATATTTTATTACAAATGTTTAATACTTATATTAAATAAAATGTTTAAACTTATAAGACCCACTGTTATACTTTAAATCTTTTATATTCAATTCATACCTATAAATTATTTTAAAATGACTGACTTAAATAGTGTGGTAATAGTATTATAAAATATATATTTTAGGAGTAATTATATATTAGTATTAGATAGCTACAATTTAGATATAGATGAATATGAATATGTAACTTTTATTAAAATGCAATTAAAGATCTGTAGCTTGTTTTTGCAATTATAAAATAATTTTCTTTGCAACAGAGATCCAAACTATAAGCTTAAAAAATTAATGTAATTATGTTTGCATTCTTTTGCTACTTGTAATTTAAAATAGTTGCTATATGAAGAGCATGAGAACAAAAATGCTTATGTAGCAAATTTTGTTTAATAGAATTTAAAACAATTTGTTCTTATAAAAGATATTAAATTTTGGATGTAACATGTACAAATTGTTATTCTACATACAATGAAATGTAGATTATTATTATTTTTTTTTTGTTTCACAACTAACAAGTATAATGATATAGCAGTAGCTTTAAATTTAACTTAAGAAATATGTATAGTTGTGCTTTTTATTTTTAAATCAAATTATATATTCATACACCTTTAATTTCATTGCTTCTATATATTTATTAATGATACATATGTATGTAATTAGTTAATAATGTATAGTATATAATTATATAATATAATAATTATAATATATATATTATATAATTATAATATATAATAATTATAATATATATATTATATAATTATAATATATAATATAATTATATAATATACATATATAATATGTATATAATTATGTACATAATATATATGTATATAATTAGTTAAAAATCAATGTGACAAATTAAATATTTATTGATACAATTAATATTAATTAATTGACAAATTAAATATTTATAAATAGTGGAAGTCCATTAAATATTTATTGATATTTAATGGACTTCCACTATTTAAAAAAAATTGAACAATAATATAGAAGTTCAAATTTTTCTATATAATATGTAATTTATTGTGTAATAAAATTATTATTGAATAGTTATATGATTGAAATTAAAGCATAAATACAAATGATTTTTCCATTAAAATAGGTTTTCTTTAAGTTAGATAATTAGTTCTGGCACTAAAAACAGAATGATAAATAACTGATGGAAATTTTATTTCAATTAGAATAGTTTTAGAGGCTACTTTCATCTTTTTTGTAAAAATGATATTTTGCTGCGTCTGTAGCAGATGATGCAAATAATTTACAATTTTAAGTACATCAGAAAATTTATTGGAAATTTAATATGTTTATCATTGATTAAATTTTATTTGCTCTGTAACTTTTTTATATGAATAAAAATTCATGTTTTTTTTTAATTAAAAAATAGTTTGGAACACCTTTTTATCAAAATGGAATTACTTCCAATTAGTTAGCAAATATGATATTTAAAATATTATTTACAATTTGTCAATAAGAATTATGATTTTAAAAAAGCTAGACAATGTGCTACTTTATTATTTTCAATAAGCATCACTATTTATTGTTTGTTGAGTTTTTTTAATAGTTTAATAAATGTTTTATTGCCTCATTAACATCTGTTAGTTATTTGTTTCATACATAGATTAAAATTCTAATTTTCATCCAGAACTGCAATTAAAATTTACTTTTTTGTTTGCTAATATTTATTTTAAAAAAATTTTATTTTCAGAATGATCTACACATTAGTGTCTGGAATTTAAGTTATAAAGTAAAGTCCCATCTGTAAATCTTTCAACTAATCACTTCCAAGAACCCCATTTGATACTGCGGTAAAGACTGTCAAGTTGAAATTTATTTTCATTGAAGTTTCATTCTTTTAAAAGGTTGTTAACTGTTTAATTGTATGTGCTCTAAATGATGTTTATGTTTAGTTTCAAACTGTCTATACATCAATGGTGTTATTTATATTTTTGTCGAACCTATTCATGTACTTTAAAGTTGTCCATTCTTTATGTGAAATGAAATGATTTTGATAAAAATAATGGTGCATTTTTATTATATAGATCATCACATCACTATTTTCAGGGATGCTAATTATTTTTGACAATTGTTTGGTTTCCTTTTAGTTTTGTATTATTCAGGAAATGTATTCTTTTTAATATATTCTAGAAAGAAATGTTATATTTCTTTAATTATTATTAAGAATTTTTTTTTCTTTTCATTGGTGGAAAAGATAATATTTAATTTTTTCAGCGTTTGAAATCAATGAATAATAACAAAAGCATTAATCTTTATTTTTCCTCCTCTTATAATTTTAATTTCCTTAGTTTATTTTAAAAGCATTTATAATTAAAAGTTTTTAAAAACTATTAAACTGATGATTTTTTTTTACATTATAAAGTTTTTTTTATATACATATTGTCAAATATCAAATTAGTGTATTTGGTTTTGTAAAAAAGAAGTTTTAGTATTGAAATTTCATTCATATGAAGTTAAACATTTGTTTTTTATTTAAAAATTAAATTGTATATGTTTGTTTTATAAATTTTTTTATATATTTTATTACAATTTTACAATTGTTATAAAATTTAAATTGTGATAAACAAAATACACACTGCAAATGTGTGACTAGAATATTTAACTTGAAGTTCTGAAATATTGATTCTTCTGTAGAAAAATAAATTTTAAGTATGTAGTGAATTAAATTACTTGAAAAATAGTATTTGATAGTAATTGATGTACATAAATTTTTGAAAATTAAACCAAAGAAGTAGATGATTGTTTAGTTTTTATATAAATTCTATTCAAATTTGCATATGTGCTAAATTTTGCAGAAAAAATTATTGCCTGTTAACAACTTTTTCAGTAAAATTTATTCTGCTTTATAAAAGATATCAAATTCAAGTAATGGTTTTCTTTTCCCAATTTAAATCTTTTTTTTTTCTTTATTGCAATTTTGTTTTAACATCCCTGGAAAAAAGAAAAAGAGTTAGGAATTTTAGTGATATTAATTTATGCATTAGGAAATTTATTTTATTATTTGTTTCTTGATGACACATATATTTTTGCTCAAATGTAAGTTAATTTTGCATATTGAAAGTTTGCATGTATTATTTGTTTTATTACTTTTGTGTTACTTATATTCATTGAAAGTATACTTATATATGTACTTTGATTTTAAAAAAAATTATTTCTTATGATTGTTCCTTGCTTTGAACATATAAATAAATAATACTTCTATTACTTTGAAACATATGATTTTTATATTGCAAAATATTCTATTAATATAAAATTCCTTCAATAGAATTAATATAAGTGTTATGATTTATAATGAATATACAAGGAATCAGATTGCATTTATAAAATAGAAAAATTTATAAATGGTAAACCAAGAAAAATATTTTGTGCTTAAAGATTTATCGTTTCGTTGTCAGCACATGCACATGATACATAGCTTCTCATTGATGTTATATTGATGCTTCCAGCAAACATAATAGCATTTATTCCTTCATTGAAGGGTTTGGCTTAGCAAGTTTTTTCTTCTTATATATCATGAATGTGCAACTGTTATTAGAGAAATATTTGTAGAGGATTATTATCCTGTTCTTGAGCTGAACTAAGACTGCTAAAATTAAAAGCTTGCCTTTGTTGATAATATGATACATATTGCCAGGAGAACATGAAATTCAGTTTGATTCTGATGTGTATCTTGTAAAAATCTTTAATTTATTGGAAATATTTACTTGATGATATGAAAATTTTGTCTATTTAGAGCTTGTCTTTTAGTAGTTAATAAAGTAATAACTGGACATGTAAAATATTTAAAAACTTATGATTCCAAATTATGATTTTAAAGCTGATATCTAAAATATCCCAGCTGGATAAGTTGGAGAATTTAAAAAAAAAATTAATTATCAGCCTTTCTCTTATATATAAAGACTTGTAAATATAAATAATGCAATTACAAGGAAGTTAAAACTATGCAATAAATATGCAATTTAACAGTGATGCTTATGTTTGTATTTTCTTATAGAACTGAATGCTGAGGAAATTAGCTAAATATTATGAATTAAATTTTACTTTATGTTTATATTACATAAAACAAAACTTTATTATAAAATTTTACTGATGTTTACTTAGAGGAGTTTATTAATATTATTTATCGGGTTAAAAATCAAATGTCATTCAAATGAATGATCAGAAGCCAAACAAATATATTTTTTAATTGTTTGTATTTCTCCTGTGATTAAAAAAATAAACAGTATTTAAACCTTTTTTTTTTTTTTGGTAATGTTGTTTGAAGTAGTAGTGATTTGCTTTATTTCTTCTTTTTAAATAATTTCATTTAAAATTATGTTATTTAATTTGAAAATTATGTCTTTTTTTTTTTTTTTATTTCTGTTCCATTATACTATAATGGAACAGAAATATAGAAGACATTTTTTTATGGGTTTTTGTAATACAGAACAACATTGGGGGAAAAATAACATAAAAATAAATATTAAAAAAATCTTATTAAAAAGAAGATGCACTAGTTTTTGCAAGTACAGTTCAAGGTATGAACAATAGTTTTGCTAGATACTTAATTATAGCTTAAAACATTTTTTATATACACTTGATACAAATTCATTCTTAAATAATGCAGTATAACTTGGTTACTTAGATAATTTTTTAACCAAATTCTTTAATAATTGGAGTAGTACTAATAATTAAATATATTACTCATTAGTAAAATACAGGATCTTGAATTCTCTATTAACATGATGTTAAAATATTGTTTATAATTCTAATTCATATTGGTTGTTTCAAAATCAAACCTATAAATTGTAAATGATTGTTTGCACTACTTAAATACCTAGTGCCCTTATTAATTATAAAGAATAAACCCCCCAATTCTCTCAATTACTTCACTGATATGTAATGTGCTCAACAGCAACAAAAATAAAAGCGATAAGAAATTTCTCACTTAGAATTTTAACAGATTACATACAAATTATACTATTTATTATGAAATTTTTATTGTTCATTATTCTATTTAAACATTTTTTTTATTATTAAACTTATTATCAATTATTAAATTATTTAAATTTAATCAAATGGGATTACTGTTTGTAAATTATTTTTTTTTCATCAGAATTATTATTTATGTATCATATTATTATTGTGTATAAGATAAGCTAATGAGCATGTCACCCAGCCTCACTTTCTGGTCCGATTTTGCTTCCCCCTCCCCTTCATATGAAAGATAATGACCTTTATATATTTCTTCCATTGCCCTTCATGTTCGAGATAAATCAGAAAAATGAAATTTCGCAATACATTCTTTATGAGGAAATCTTTCAATGGAGTTTACCAGCCAAAGCCACTGAACCGATTTTGATGATTTTGGTTTCATGTAAAAATTCCTGCCTCTTAAATATGTAATCAAGTATCACTTCTCTTCCTGTTTTTTGAGAAATTGAAGAAACAAAACTTCATTACATTTTCTCTGTGGAAAAATCTCGTGACAGAGTTCGACACTCCCCCATCACTAAACTGATTTTACAGGATTTTATTTCATATAAGAGCTTATGACCCCTTAGATATGTCGTCAAGGGTCTTTTGTTTTCACCGCCTTCGATGTTCGGGAGAAAAGACAAACAAAAACTTCACTGTACATTATTTAAGGGAAAATCCTGAGACTAAGTTTGCTAGTTCCAACCATTGAATCAATTTTAGAACTTTTTATTTCATATGAATGTTTCTGACTTCTTGATGATACATCACCATTAGTCATCTACCCCCCCTATTCTCTTTTTTTTTCGGAAGATTTTGCAGAAAAAAAAGCATGGATCTGGCTTTTAGCTTTAATAACTTGAATAATTTTGCCAATTTTCACTAGTAAATTGAAAATTTTGCCTTTTTTGAGGTATACCTAACCAATCAGAATAGTCTAGCATTATTGTGTAGTTTACTTACATTACTGTACGTATTATTTTATTATAATTTTGTTGTGATAAGTATAGTTAATCAAGATTGATTGACATGTCTAAATTAATTTTATTAACCCAGCATCTTTGGCAACATATTAATGACATTAATATAATCATGCCAACAAATATTATATGATGAAATATATCTCAAAATAAAGGATGCTTTTTAAAATTATATCTGCATAATAATGGTAGAGCATTCTGATTGGTTAGCTTCGCTTGTAAAATCTCGAAATAAGTTGACGAAATCTCAAATTGAACCAGCTGTTGAGTTTGGTTACTCCATCTAAGTTATTTTCCATTGTCGAAAATAAAACTTAGATCGAAACACAAATCATGACAACATATCAAAGAATCATGAGACTTCGAACGAAATTGAAATTGACAAAAACGGTACGTTAGATATTTTATTTAGTGATTGTGACCGACAAATTTAAAAATTTTCCAACGTTCAAAAATTTTCCAAATTTGTAGATTTCTATAAAATTCTGAGCAAAATCCATTCAGAAAAAGTCTGTCTATCCGAATATATATTAATTAACACGATAACTACAAAATGAAGAGAGGTAAAGAAAAAAAAAATTTGGTATACATATTTAAAATCTTTTGTATAGACGCCTATCATATTTTGAACCAAATTCAACAAGGATTTGGCCATTTGTTAGTTTGTGCTTTCAGAACTTCTACACGCAATTACTTAAATGTATCAAATTTGGTATCTTATTTGTGACTAGAAGTGCAATTATGTGTCAAAATTTTATTGTCGATCGATTGGGAAAAGCACGTCTAAAACACACTCCATTTTCTGATACTATTAACCGCATGTCAGGAGTTAATCGTCAAATACCTCGCCAACGACCCCATGATAGATTTTGATGTTGTCTACTAAATTGCTTTGTACGTATTATTCTTAAATTCTGTTCGAATTAAATTTTTTCTTCATAAAAAGTACAACATTTTTTTCTTGCGCTTAATGGATGATTGTTTTATTGTATCAGTGAGTTTTTAGGATTTTCTCTTTCCATCGAACTCATCACTTACGTAATTCAAACCACTCTGATGATATATTTGCAAATTTTCACTGTCAATATAAAAAATTTGTCACTAACTTATTAACCCTTATGTTCATTTTGTATAGTATACCATACATACAACTTTATAAAAATATACTACCGCTATAAAATAATTTTTAACTTAGTTTTATTAAGCGATTTTTATTACACGATTTTTTTTATTTATTTTTTGATGTTTTTTATAGCGCAAAGAAGCTGCCTATATACATTTTTTTTTTTTTTGCTTTTCTTCAAAAAAGCAATCTTGCCACGATA
Source organism: Argiope bruennichi (assembly GCF_947563725.1). Classification (NCBI taxonomy): domain Eukaryota; kingdom Metazoa; phylum Arthropoda; class Arachnida; order Araneae; family Araneidae; genus Argiope; species Argiope bruennichi. The sequence goes on along the minus strand of NC_079159.1, from coordinate 53,330,328 downwards.
AAGGTTAATCAGAATTCTCTTATATATATATATATATGTAATGATATTTTAATTCTAATTTCGATTTAATTAATTTCCAAGATTTTATCTTAATTTAGCCCATAGTAACTTCATTTTAAAAATAATCTCTTATTTCGTGATCCAATTCCACTTTCGGTTTAATTAATCCCTTTGTAAAAATAATGCGCCATTACTACTACGTATCAAATGAAAGTGATATTTTCGTTGCCTTTGTCAGAGGTCAAAACATGTATTCCATCGGCGCGTGGCCGGAAACCCTATGTTATATAAGACTAGTGATTATTTGATTGGCGTTCTTTCTTACTTCTGCATTTGTGCCGCGCTGCGTCTGCTTGTGAATAAATTGCTTTCCCGAGATGGATATTAAAGAGAGAATAAAACGAAATTAAAAATACAACGTCTCGTCTATGTCTTCAAACCTGCCTTCTGCTTCAACCAAAATAATGTTGCATATTATTTAGCCGACAGGATTTGAAAAATATTACACACGCACGCACGCACACACATATATAAACTACTCTTTTATTATACTTTTGTTGTGATCAGATGTAGTTAATTAAAATTGATTGATATGACAAAATTAATATAATTAATACTCATCATCTTCAGCAACCATTAATGTAATAATTTTGACAACTTTAAATGAAATACATCTTATTAAAATAAAAAAAATACTATTTAAAGTTATGTTTACATGATAATATTTATAAAGAATTTTTTTTTAGTTGTACTTGCAAAGTGCCGAAATTAATTGCTAGAAAAATAGAAGAAATCGGTCGAGTTGATAATGCTGGTGGGTGGCCTTATTTTATTTTGTAGTATAATATATCTTGAAAATCAAGGTGGTGGGTGCAGATTATTTTCGATGGTGTCTAGAGGTCGTGGACTTACATACTAAAATATCCAGCGGGAATGGTCTACTCAAAACTTTCTCATATATTTTCTATCAAGCTTGTCATGCTAGAGAACGCCTTGCATGGCACTGGCGTACAACAGTTACGAAATATTTTATTTGTGTGAATTAAATATTTTTACTGAATCATGCCATCCTTGGTAAGTTAAGTTGGTTTTGGTCATTAAATCCTGGCATGCGGTTAATAGTATCCAAAAATTGAATTTGTGTTTTAGACACGTTTTTCTAATTCGATTGAAACAAAGATTTAACACAAAACTGCATTTGTAGTCACAAAATCCCATACATAATTCGATATATTTAAATCAATGCGTTTTTTAATTATCGCGTTTATACGTTTCGGAAAGTACACACCGACAGACGGTCAATCTGTTGTTGGTTTTGGCTCAACATTTCATAGATGCCTACTCTATATATGTTAAATCTGTGCATCGAGTTTTATTTGTCTGTTTTGTAATTATTATGTTAACTTGCATTCGAAATGCCGGACGACGGATATCCTCTGAATAGATTTTACTCAAAACTTAATAGAAATCTGCAAATCCGTAATATAAAGTTTACATGCAATAAATCTGCAAATCCGTATAATAATCCTGATATAAAGACCGTATACAAATTTTACCCGTCTAGATTAAAGCGGTTTTAAGTTATCTTTGTCACAGGCAGACAGATGGACATTTTCCAAAAATGTGTTTTTCGAACTCGAAGTGGTCTGAAATGTAGAAATTCGTCAAAATTTCGAATTCGAATTTTTGATGACTGCTATCGTTTTCTATACTACGAATATGAGAAAGTAAAAATTTACAAAATCGATAAAGTATTTTTCGCTGGGAGGGGGTGGATTTTTTATTTTATCAATTACTTTATATATGTTACGGCCAAAGCCCGAAATCCGCCAGTTCGACAATTGGCCGGCCAATTTGCGTTTTGGTGACCGTTAGTTACTGTAAACGTACCGGCCAATGTCCGATCTTTTCTTGATTTCGGGCTTTGGCTGGCCAATTCACGAAGTGGCTTGGAAAGATCGGCCAAAGTAGGAAGAAAGAAATCAAGAGAAGATTGTTTAACACACCGTTAAAAATAAGGTATTTAAAAATGAGTACTTCTGTGTACTGTTTTTTTAAGTACAATTGTTTCAGAAACGAGTTCAAATATAAATGACACCTCTGAGTTGAAAATAAGCTTGTAATATATAAAAATATAATCTCTTGTTATTCTGTTCTCATATTAAAGCCATAATAGAAATTATTCAGTGAACGAATATGCTGTAACAACGTGATAGCGTGAAGAAGATTAGATTTGCGCCCTTCAAAATGACGAATTATATCTGGAGCAAATACGTTGCATATCAATACAAAGGCAAATTGAGTAATCAATTTGTCAACTACCTTTAAGGGTGATCCTTAGTCTTTTTATGCTTCATAGACCTAATGTTAAAGATCCCAGATCACATTGTCTCCCGAAATATCGCTTCAAAAAATATGAAATTTTTTGCAAAGGCAAATAGCAAATATAAGGGCCAATTAAAACAAATATGAAGGGAAAATAATTTTCTTGTTAATATTATTTAAAGACATTTCTTTGTTGGCACCATCCGTCGAATTTCACCTACAACATGTTCCTTATTTATATTTTATACATAAATGTCATTATATTTATTTTAAATGTCATTATATTTATTTACCATTAACACATCGGGATTTGGCCAAGGATTCCCAGCCACTTTGCGAAATGGGCAGCCAAAGTAGACTATACAACATTGATTGCAAGTACTTCCACTTTGGCTGAACTTCGGGCTTTGGCCGTGACATATAGTATATGGATCATCGATGAACAGTTGGTTGCCGCAGGCAGCTAGTTTAGTTTTCATAACTTTTATTCTACTCTTATGGAATTCTTTTTTTTTTAATCTACTAAAATAGCAATTGCTATCGTATTTGACAAATATGTCTGTATTGATTAACCGATACTTTACAATTATGCAATAATATCATATCCTACTTTTTTTTTTTTTTTTCATTTTTTCAACCTATAGAAATTATGATGAATCATATCACAAATAAAGAAATAAAAACAGTCATGAAAATTATAATGGAATATAGAAGCGTGCTTATATTTCACAGGTGTGCAGAATTTATGACTAACAAATTAAATCATGACTCAAGGAATTTTGAATTTCAGTCGATGGTTAAAAGGCAGATATATTGAATACCATTGATTTTAAAAATAGCCTGAATGTATACTTTAACAAAATTTTAGTAGTTTAGTCAGTCTTATAGGGCGAAGATTTTCTTATTGTGTTATACAGATTTGGGCTGGCATCACTTGGAAATCAAAATCTTATCTTTTTTTTTTTTTTTTTTTTTTTTTTTTTTTGGCGAGTTCATGACATAGTTCTAGATTGTTTTAATTTTATTTCATCTGATATTTTTAAATAGATCATGTTTAGAATTTACTCCCAAATCGTCATTAGGCTGTCTTCATAGAGCTATTCAAGAAGCAGAAACAGATTTAGAATATTTATTTCTAAAGCATTCAATGTTAGCTCCATTTGTTATGCAGCAGACATAGGAGTGGAAGTTATCTAATGCCAATTTAAATTTAATTTGCTATAAGTAATTAAAAATTAAAAGTAATATGTTATACAGTTACTGAACTCATAGCAGTAACAATTCGATCTTACAGATTTTGGAGAGTTGCATGAGAGTTAGATAGAATGTGCATGCGGAGTTTTATGTACCTCCACAGATAAGGTTCCTAGAGGTTCGAAAGCACTTCAGGAATGCCACGACCTTCGTAAAACACGAATTACGAAACATGTATTAAGAAGGTCGTGGATATGCCCAGCATTTTCATCTGGAAAGAGAGGATGATCAGTGTTTTTATAGTCATGGTGAACACAGTGCTGCGTACCGAACAGGAAGGCAAAAAAAGTATATATATATATATATATATATATATATATATATATATATATATAACATTGTTTTAATTGAAGCAGAATGCAGGTTGGACAAGCAGTGAAGAGACTTTGTATCTTTTAATTCTCTTTAATATCTATTCCGGGGAAGCAATTTATTTACAAGCAAGTGCAGCACGCACAAAAGCAGAAGTAAAGAAGGAGGAAGAAGGGACGAAACAAATGACCACTAGTCTTATATAACACATGGGATTTCCGGCGACTCGCCAATTCAATACACGTTTTGACCTTTGACACCTTGGCAAGGGCACGGAAAGCATCACTTTCATTTGATACGTAGATTTGATTGCGCAGTAATTTTTACACATCTTCAGTGTAATTAGATCAGGAAATAAGAGAATATTTTACTATGGGCTAAATTAAGTAAAGTTTTTTAATTAATTTAGATTAAATTAGATATTAAAATATCATTACATATATATATATATATATATATATATATATATATATATATATATATATATATATATATATATATATATATATATATATATATATATATATATAATTGAGAAATTTATCTAAGATTCTCATTAAAATTTTAAACAAAAAAAAATGCTATTAATTCAAAATTTATACAAAGAGAAATAATTAAGAACAATATGAAATTTAGATTTCATTTCATTAAATATTTTAAAGAGAATTTATTACAATTTTTAAGAAAATTTATATATTTACAAGAAAATTTATTTATTTATTATAGATTCTAAGACAGTTTTATTTTAATGGATAATTTGCATGGAACTTCTCAATAGAGTTTGGAAAATATCGATTCATAACCAGTTCCATATTTTAAATATTTTTTTATAATTATTTTCATTCTTGAAAATTATTTTTCTACAGGAAGCATGAATATGACTTTTAAATATGACGATAAATAGAATCTCCATATTTAAAGAAAAAAATACTAAGCGATCCTTAAAATTGTGATTCTAGGAACCTACTCACAAATTTTGATTTTCATGACATAACTGGATCAGGACGGATTTTATACTTTTAGAAATGGATCATAAAATCTTGATTATCAATCGTAAGCACTACTTTATAAACTCAAAAAATTCATCCATTTTGTAGCCAGAAAATCTCTGAATTTATATTCCGAAAAAAGAAGTAAGTATACCCGACCGTTTTGACTGTAGATGATAGGCAATTCCTTTTGGGAAAGAAAAATCTAGAAAATAACATTTCTAGACGAATTTTCGAGAATCGGATTGGCAGCTTTCGAAGGATTTGATGTGACCGAAATGTTGGATAAAAAATAGGGTTAAGCATAAACTCGACATTTTCGAAACTTTCCGAAGCCAAATTCAAAATGGAAGGGTGAATATATATCACACAGATGGAAACATTTTACCTTTTTTCTCAGCCGTTGGCTCTAAATTGAAATGCTGCATTTAGATTGGCATTGCCATTTTTTTCCCTCTTTGTGAAAATTTTCGCTGTTGGATTTATGCAGTTATCTTGATTCTGCAATCACAACATCAAACTTTTCATCTAATGCTTTGACACTGGCTGTCAGTTAGCCAAGACTTCGCGAATCAAGGGGCTGTTTCCTTTGAAAAATAAGCTTGGAAAAGAATCAAACCGTAAGTTTCAAGATTTAGAACTGTCAGTTTTTGGTAGACATTTGATTGAATTAAATTTTGTTTTGAGAGTTTACAGACTAGACTTTGTTATAGCAAATTACTGTGTATATATATCCGAGAATTTTCTGAGTTTTATCTTGTAAGTTTTTTTGCGATTTCTTTTAAATTTGCTTGATGATTTTTATATTTTAGAATTTTGAAATGGTATATATAAGGTTGACTTTATGTTTCAATAATGGCTATTTGGAATTTCCTCCCTTCCTTATTTGCTTCTATTAAGCAGTCGAATTCTAATTTTAAGAAATCGATAGCTTTTTTGAGAACTTCATTGTTTCCACATCTTCTCTACTTAATTCTATTTCCATTATTATTATATTTTGTATCGAGATTTCATTATATTTCAAAATCATTTCTTAGGTATGGAGATAAAGATATTCCTATAATCATCTCAATGTATATCTCGTTCAGTATCTTATTTTAGACGTAATCTGCTACATTTTCTTAGGTTTTAAATGCAACAGTTCAACTATAGTATAAAAGAAATTTGTTATATAAATTAGATAAGATATGTTGATTATTTTTATAGTAAGTTTCCAAACGAACTTCAAATATATTTCAAGTTATATTGGAGAGGAGGGAGGGCTAAATTATGGCAACATGAATTAGCATCTGTAAAGTTACTTTATCTTGTTACTATTAAAAAAAACAACCCTTGGTAACGGATTTACTTCCTCTTGCAACAATTGATTGGGTTGCAAAATTTTGTTCATTAATAATTATGTATTATAAATGTTAAAGTTGCTTTTTTGAGCTGTTGTGAGCCTTTAACTTCAATTGCTTTTGTTAAGATATAAAATTATAGTTTTGTAACCAAATCAATTGAAATTATAGTTTTATTATACTGCATTGTTTAAATTTCAATCTTCTTCTATTCAATTCGATTTCATCGTTGTTTTTGAAATATATCAAATAATTTTGAACCTTCTATAATATTGTCATAAATCAGCTATATACTACAAATAGAATATGATTATCTCTTCTGAAGTAGTATTGGGCGAATCATGACTGTCTTTAAAAGCAGATATGGGGGTACCAAATTATATAATAAATAGTGAAAATCTGCATATGCTTTGTTTCTTCCATTAACTAATACAGCTATATCGTTATTAAGGCATTAATGAACTATAGCTAGACACAGGCGTCAAAGTTGCAGATTTTTATTAACTCTTCAGCCTTCGTTTTAGAATTTGTCAGATAAAAAGGGTTTGTTACGATTAAAAAAAACCCAATCGCATTTTGTAAATACAGTAAAACACTATTATAAGTTTCTTAAGGAACTAGCGCTAAATGACATATAGACGAAAAGACGTATGATCGTACCCGAAATGAAAAAGACTTTAATTATTACACATTTATTTATTGCACTTGTAAATTCATTCAAAAATAATAATTGTGAATTTTTTGAAATGGTATTGATATATTACTTTATAGTATTAAAAGCAATAATTAAAATTTAAAATTAAACATTTATTATAACAATGAGAAAAATTACACCATTATTGCATATCTAAAGTACTAAATATATATTCCTTATTTTAGAATATGCATTTGCATGAAAGTAATTATATAATAGTATTTATTTAAAAGTATAATCTTTGCTAATCTTTTACCCGAATAATAAATTTTGATATTTAGTTTCGTTATTACAAAATTACGTTAATGTTTTAGAAAATAGCAAACGTTGACTTAAATTTCCAAAAATAGTATAGAACATCAGATTATCAGGGTCTCTTTATATATATATATATATATATTGTTACGAATCTGTAATGCTGCTTCCCAGCGTAGTTGGTTCCACCATCGGAAAGAATGTTTTACAGTCATCTGTACTGGACGGAGTCCGGGGTCGCGTAGGAGGTCCCAGAGCTTGGCGACAAACTTAACGAACATTTGGCGACTTGGCGATGAATTTGGCGACTTTGGCGCCAAAATAGATTATACCCGAAACATCGAGAATTTTCCCGATCCGTCCAGTAGGAACCAAGTTAAGCCTCGAACGTTCCTGATTGGTTGAGAGGCTTCTAGCCCCACCTCCTGAGACCTATAAAAGGAAGTACCCGCAGCTGCCGGGGACGGAAAATTGAGTCGTGGACCAGTGGAGTCGAAGAGTAGTCGGAAGCGACGGAGAAGAACTCGTCTTCCAGGGACTAGCGGAGCAGCGACGGAGTAGAGCTGCTGTGTATGCTGTTGTATGCTGCACGTCTCGGCTGACGATAATCGTCTTCTGTGCTGTATATAGTTGTCGTCTTTGTGCTGTCCTGTGTGTCTTCCTGTAAATAAACGTCGTTGTTTCATTTTTTACTGCCGTCTGCTGATTGAGTGTTCTCCACACCATATAACTCCCACTATCCAAACGAACCCCCGGGGAAATTTTCGTAACAATATATATACTAATTCGTTTTCTTATAAATAAATAAGTTTCTCATAGTACTGAAAATTGTAATATAGCATATATAAGTTATTCTACAAAACTTTGTCTTTCTTATAACTGTATAGAAGTTTCGAAGAAATATGTAAAAACAAATTTCCATGAAAATCTTAAACTTTTTTTTTTCATTGTAGGTGAGAGACAAAAAGGCGAATTCCATATCGAAGCATTTTAACTCTTCTAAAACGGTTCTACGTATTTCTCGAGAAGAATCGAATTGTCTGCCCGATGGACCCCGGAAAATTTTTATCGAGTGGAACAGTTTTATTACTGCTCAATATGAAGGCATATTTGAATATAAATGCCCTGAAATTCAAATCGAAATTGAAAAGCATTTATTCTTTTTTCAAAAATGCATTTTCCATTCTTCCTTCTCGCTTTCACTATAGTTTTGCCGATAACTAAAAGCGCGCCTTATGTTTATCATGCAAATATGCAGAACAAAAATTCAACTTTTAGAAGAGGAGAAGCAATTTATCGTTTGGCTCGAAAATCAATATTATTTTTTTTATGCATTGGTTCTTCTTAAGAAATTTAATTTAAGAAATTCAATTCATTATGTAGGTACTCAACAAAAATTTGTCGTATATTAAGCGCAGTTTTTCCAGCAAACTGATGAATTTATTATATGCGAATGTACAAGTTTCGCAAAGAATTTAAATTTTAAGTTAAAAATAATTAAATTAAGCAACATTAATGGCAAAACATTTAGCAAAATATGAATAATATTGAAAATGAATAATCGTCTGCTATGGAAATAATTTCCGATCTATAATTCTTTTTTGAAAAAAACAAACAAAAAACTCTTTGTAAATCTGTGTAATTAGTTTATCATAATTTCTCTTTGAGAGTAAAAATATTTATATTATGGTTTTTTTTAAGCAATTAGTTTTTAGAACTTCGAAAGATACTAAAGATAATTTTGAAAGCAAAATGGCAAAAGAAAGTAGAATCTAATTGTTTCGGCAGAAAATCTGAAATTACAATGAACTATTACAAGATGCTTGTCAAATACATTGACTGCCCTTACTCGCCTCAGATCTTGCAACACAGAGTAAGACTTCTTTCATTTCGGTATCAAGGCGACACGGTACCTCAAATTAAAAAAAAAAAAAATGTGATGTTTAAATTTATGCTTTATTTATATTTTATGTAAAATAGTATTCTACAGCTCTACCCTAAAAATTGTTTTGAAATATTTTAAAATTAAAACAAAAAATTGAGTTTTTTAAATCCCTAAGACTTTTTTAAATATGAAGATTTTTCTGCAATTTCTTCCTCAGTTAGCTATTAATATACTACATAAAACTTAGTATGGATTTCCTCCTGCCAACAGTATTTAATTTTTTATAAATTTTTAAGTGTAAAAAAAAAACGCAAAAAAATTTGAAAAATGCAGAAATTCTGATTTTACTACTACTATTTACTAAAATTACTACCCACCTTAAAGCTAATTCCATGATAAGTTTTATAAAACATATATTCATCATTCCTTTTTTATTGACTTTCGTCCAACAATATTGACCTTTCATGATTTTCAGGGGATTTTCGGGTTTCGAGGGGTCAGTATTGTTGGACGAAAGTCAGACCCTTCACAGAAAAAAATCCTTTGTTTTAATCCCCGCCTGAGGGTGACCCTTGAGAAAGTCCTCAGACTGGATTCTTAATTTCTTTTTTGATTCTATTTTTCTTCCTTTTGCTCATATTAACTTAAAATTTTTACTAATTTATATATATATACATATATATATATATATATATTTAATGAAGAAACAATATACTATTTTGGGAATAACAGCATAAATTGGTTATTCCCAAATGGTACAATCAGAAAACATAAAAAATTAATTTTTATCAAAAGCATGACCATTACGCTAACAAAAGTTTGAAGTTAAGTGTTACTGCAAAGTGTAATTATGAAATAAAATAATTATGAAAGATGATATTTTTTAGAAAAATAAATGCAAGTAAACATTTTTTATAACCTTTCGAAACATCTAAATTATTAACTCAATAATTATGTATTATTTAAGGCAAGTATGGTTTAATATATACAGAATATTCACTCGAATCAAAGTCCAAAATTTGAATTTTTAAACCGTAGTAATAGCAATATACATTTCAGAAGAAAACTAATTTAAATGAAGTAAAGAATTGTATTTAAAGTAATTCGGGTGAATAAATGCTTTAATGAAATACAGAATTTCAAATTTTTATACAAACCTCTTCGCCTCGCTGCTATGAATCTGATTTATTCCATAAAATATTCTTAAAACACAAGTAAAAAAGTTCCACTCTTTTATGATAAGAATGAATTTGAGTAATGAAAATCGGAATAGTACTATTTTAGATTTCATAATTTTTTCAAAAATAAATTTATTGTCAGAATCGAACTAAAATATTGTTATTTATGTCATTTAAATCCTTTTGAAATTAAAGCTGAAAACTGATATTTATGATAAATCAGATAAATTTTTGTAGAAAAATCCATTAAGATATTGTATAAATTCTAATATATATATATATTAGAAACATATATATATATATATATATATATATATATATATATATATATATATATATCCTGTAGTGCACATAAGTACTGACATAGGCTTACGATTTCTAAATAAGATCAATTATAATTAATCACAATTACGGAAATTAATAAGGTTTTCATCTCATTTAGAAAACACCCAGGTTGGAAACGCTGGTACATAAGAATACTGATATTTGCCACTGCTTTAGATTCAATTTAGATTTTAATTTTCATTTAATTATAAAATGCTTGTATTGTGTTCTAAAAATTTGATTTAAAGAAAGGTCTATTTGAAATGCGAATCTGTCACATTCCAATAAATGAATTCAGCTATTACGTGTGTATCAAAAATTCTGCCCGAAGTTTAACGAGTTCAGCCGCGGAGCAATTGTCCCTGGCAAAGGTTAATTTTGAGTAAAAAAGAAAAGGGCTAAACTAATTTGCATAAAGCATTATTTACGTTATGGTTACAAATGGATAATTCATAAAAATATTTTTTTCAAGATTTATTTTCGAATTAGTTGATAAATAAGGCAGTTCGTATAAACAAAATGCAAATTTCAATTACTTGTTGTTATAATTGAAGTAAAAATAACCTCTAAAACGAAGCTTGTGAAAAGTGCAACCCCACATTTAAATAAATTGCAAAGATCCTCTTGAAAATGCTTTTACTTAAGACAAGAATAGTTTAACAAGCTCTTTAAACTGTAGTTCTCAGGGAATTCACCACTGATTCTCAATACATTTTTAAAATTATTTTCATACATTAGTGAACTAAGTGAGAAACACATTTAACAGTTAATATCCTTTAATTTTTAAAAGCTTTGTAAAGATTTACAATTTTAACTCATATTTTCGAAACTGACACTCATGAATTGTTATTGTTCTTGTTTTAATGCAATAACGTTTAAGTATTTGCTCTGAAATTTTGCGAATTGCTTCATTTTTAAAGTTCACTGAATAATGAATGATTTTGTCTGCTAAATACTTATGGTTAATTCTTTTTGTCGGGAAATATTTTCTTCAGATCTAGCCTCTATTTTGTTCTTAAATTGTAATCCATTTTTTTTACTACTGCTATATGCATATATATATATATATATATATATATATATATATATATATATATATATATATATATATATATATATATATATATATATATATATATATATATATATATTATCGCCCTAAGCAAATCTGATTTTTGATTTTTTTTAAATTATTGATTGTCAAACAAAGAAGCTTTATTTTCAATCCAATTTATGGGATCTTTAAAAGTAGCGTTGCTCTTTGTTAAACGAAACAAAAAAAATAAGAATTGCGACATAATTGTATAAGAAAAAACCCCGCCAAGTATGTTTTTGAATCTTTTATCTCATCAACGGTAAAAACAATTTTTTTACGCAAGAAATATATGAAAAGAGAACATGTTTTTCATTGTCATTTACTTCAAAAGAATAAAAATGCTTTTAAAGCTTTCTGTATTTAATAAAGCAAAATGCTTTCTTAAAAAGAACTTATTCAATTGATATGCGAATTCTTTTTTTTTTTTAATTTTATATTATTGCGAATATCTTTGTTCTTACTTCTGCTTCGCCAGAAGGTCATTAAGACTTCAAAGGATCATTTGATATCAATTTGTAACCAATCAAATGTTTAACGAGCAATAAAAAAAGAGAATTAATTAGATTATAGTTCTATTTTGAAGCCACACGAAGTTTTTGGGACTCATATAATGATTTTGAATCACAATAAGTCAATAATGGCAACGTTAACGTTCCTGATGTTTCGGAGTTCCTTGGTGTGACAAAGTGGTCACGAGCATCTCCACATCATAATTTAGAATAGCAATTATAATTTGTAAGTTTAGGGAAAGATTAAAATTAATTGAAACTAGTTTAGACGAGCACTTAAAGCTCTAACGGCATGAAATTTGGCATAATTATTTTATTAATTGTTAAAATATAATTATTAATTAAAAAATAATATTTTGATTATTTATGGGGGAATAAAGAAATTCAACGGCTTAACGTTGCACGTGCCTTTCTATGAGGATTAAATAAATTAACTATTTTGATTAGTTATTTTCGAAAAAAATCCAGAAAATCGCAGCTAACTGAGGCCGAAACAGAAATACATTTGAAAAAACTTTAATCCACCAGATTGGCAACGGAGTTAGTCTTTTTATGGACGAAAAATTAATATAAATATTGTTAATTGCAGACCTAGGTCTTTTCCTAGAGCTGAACACAGCAGAATCATATGCTAGCAGTTGAAGTAGCTTGTTACTAATCTGGGGTAATTTTTCGAAGATGTTTTCTTAGTATTTTGCCTCTTAGGAATGTGATTTTGTCATTTTGTACAACCAAGCTATTGTGGTTAATAAAGTTTCATAAAGAACGCAGGCAATTGAGGTAAGAATAAATGATATAATGTAATAAAAAAAAACTATGATACAGGTTTTTTGTAGAAAATGTTCATGTGATTATTATAAATGAATTTCTAGACTACTAGTTTATAGCTTCTTATATGTTTATTTAAAATAAATGGAAACCTAAAGCACCAAAGCACAAACTGTTCCGATTTCGTCACTTTTTATTTAGTTTGAGACATAATAATATCTTAATGAGTAATGATATATTTATAAATAATGATGCATAATGATTAATTTGTACATAATAATGTATTTAATTATTAATAATTAATGTATTAAGGCTATCAATTATCGATTATCCACCAGCACTACCTGTTTTCTAAGAAGAAATATCAAAAACACTATTTCATTATGCATTCTCTGTAGGAAATAAACACGATAGAGATCACTAGCCCTAACCACTGTACCGATTTTATCAGTTTTTAATTCATTTGAATATTTATGACGTTTAGATTCGTCTTCCGTACTTGGCTATCACATTCTATTTTTGAAAAACATTGCAATTTGACATTGTCTGCAGCAACAACTGCACCGATTTCACCAATTAATTCCCCAATTTTGAATGCTTAGTCAGGATGCACCATGCATATTTTGCATCAGTAATTTAAAATATTAGTGTTTTTATTTAATATGATAAGATGCAGTTCATCAAAGTTGGTTGACATTATAAAATTAATGCTATTAATATGGAGGTTGAATAGCTGGTCGTCATTGACGGATAGTATATAATGTTCTTCAGAGAACATTAAATTTTGCGAATTTAAAAAATAACTTCCATCATAAAAATCTTGAAAATGATAATTGAAACATATTTGATTGTTTTGTTAAAATGCTTCTGCTAAGTTGAAATTATGCTCTCGTGATTGGTACTTAAAAGTGGAAAGCTATTTAAATATCAAAAAATTTTAATGCTATTTAAACTTTAAATATCAAATAAGTAATGCTCTACCACGCCACGTGATAAACGTGAAAAATGTCTGTAGCCTTCCTGTAAATAGCTCAAAAAATATATAAAGAAATTCGTAATATAATATCCTTACGAACTAATTGAGCAATTTTTATGATTTCTGAACATCTTCGCTTTCGGTATTTACAGTATTTATTATTTTCAGTCTTAAGTTACTTAAAATTTCTTTTCTTACCTCTAATTTTTTAATCATTTGTAAATGGGTAAATTTTATGAAAAATAAAAGATGAAAGAAAAACTCTTCTGTTTAAACCGAAAAGAAAGACCTGAATATTTTAATCACTTATTTTTTATCATTTGCTTCTTAATGCTATGGAGTTTTATAATTCTATTAATTTGAATGTTCTCAATGAAAGTATGTTGTTTTAATATTTTCAGAATTAATTATTTCAACTAATTTATTTATATATTGATTACGGACGAATGGTGCCAACTTGTAGTGAATTAAAAGAGAAATGACATCGGGATTTCTTAATATTTATAACCAAAAATTATAAATAAAAGGGGGAAAACTAGAGAATAATTAATACAAAATATTATCTTTCTATTAACACTAATTCTTTCTAATATTACTTTTCAAGTTAAAAAAAAACTTCTTTTTTTTTTATTTGCTCTGTTTTTTTCTATTACTTTATATCGTTTGTAAATTGTAAATACCCACCTAAACTTCATAATAAGAAATAATGTGTAGTATAAATCATATTTTATAAACAGAAAATTGACATCTAAAGAATGTGTTTTAATATGCACAACATTTCGATTTCAAACAGTAATCCCAAATGTTCGTTTTTTGTTTTTAGAAATAAGTAAATCTAAACATATGCAGCTTTATTTTCTTCCAAAGTCGAATATTAAACGCACTGCTAGAAAGGCAGACAGGAGTGAGACTATTTACACTTGTCTGCAATTTAGCGTACACTTTGAATTTAATTTGGGACTATAGACTTAAATCAAACCGGTTCAACTCAAACAAAGCAGTTAATCATAAGATAAACTCAATTAAATGGAGGCATTGCTGTCAAATATTGACTGGATCTGAATTTTATTGGAAGGATCATGGCTTGTTTTATTAATTGAGTGGAACTCAAAACTCTTAAGTGTCGTAGTTAAGATTTTACTACGACATTTTTATTGTTGCAGCTTCTAATTTTTATTTGAAGAAGTTTGAATTTTTTCCTGGCTCCATTCAAATTGTGAGATCAGATAGATCTTTTTTTTTCTGTTTGAGGTTAATGACAAAATATTAAATTTCGAAACGTAACAAATTAAATAGTCTGAATCTGACGAATTGACGGGCATGGCGTAAGAAATGTGTGATAACAAATATTAAAAAATCAGCAAAAGGACGTCGACATTCACAAACTATATTTTTGAGAAAGGATATAGCTGTAGTAATCTCTGCATATTCCGTTAAATGTGTAACGTTCTTCATGTGGCATTTCAACAAATTCGTCGAACACAATGGAATGGTATTTATTACAATCCTAATATTTCTCCACGAATCGCTCTATCTTTCACACTTTTCTCCTTTTTACTTTCTTGTGTACGTGGTATAGAGAAAGTATAGTAATCGTGAAAAAATTCGAACTCGGTATTTTGAGGAATCTCCACGTTTCAGACCTCTTTCAGTTCGAAAAACATATTTTTGAAAAAGGTCCATCTGTCTGTTTCTTTGTGACAAATATATCTCAAAGACGCTTTAAGCTAGACGGTTGAAATTTTGTATGTGGTCTTTACTCCAAATTTTCAGATTTCTATCCAATTTTGAGTAAAATCTGTTCAGAAGAAGTCCGACTGTTCGAATATAAGTTGGCACGATAATTTCAAAACGAAAAGCGCTAGATAAATAAAATTCGGTTAGCAGATTCAGCATCTACAGTGTAGAATCTGTCAAATTGTGGGCTAAATTTAACAACGGGTTTATTGTCTGTCGGTCTGTAGTTTTAGAAACGAGATAATTCAGAAACTAAATGACTTAAATATATCAAATTTGGCACGGGATTTTGTGACTACAAGGACAGTTTTGTGTTAAATTTTTGTTTCAAACGGCTGAAAAATAAGTGTCTAAAACTGAAATTTGATTTTTAAATATTCTTAACGCATGCCAGGGATTAATCGCTTAATAACTCTCCAAGGATGACACAATAGATTCAGTAAAAATGCTAAATTCATACCAAAAGTTAGTATTTCGTAACTATTTTGCACCAATGCTATATAAGGCGTTCTCTGCCATGGCAAGTTTATTAGAGAGTATGCGAGAAAGTTTTGTGAAGACAACGTCCATTAGTTAATAAATGTATTCGTCTTTTATGGTCGAAAGACGCCTTCAACTCATGAGTAAATTTATTTATTGCCTCCATGAAGGCTTCTTTATTTCTCATACAAAGTTTTGATATTTGTGCACAATAACACTAAAGATCTTTGTATTTTTGGCAATACGGTTTGGCACACTTTTTTATATTGGGAGCACAAATTAGTTCGATCTGTTTTGAAACGATGGCTCAGGCTGTTATGAAAATTTTATGGTGACAGTTGATTTTGGTGTGGTTAGACATTTACTTTTCAATAATATTCAATTTATATAGCTTTCAGTTTCATAAAAAAAAAACCTTGTTTTTTTATGTTGACTATTTTAAATTTTGTGTTAACTAAGAAGCATTTGCTGGAGGTTTTAGTTTATCACAATATAATTTTGGGGGTTCTCTCAAATAAAATCTAAAATAGGTATGTTAAAGACAGCTACGTAATGGTGGTAAATGACATTCATGATTACGATGCGCAATTTTTGTTTTTGTTTTAGTGAGACCATGATGAATAAATATATACCTGTATAATAAATTTCTATTTCTAGAATTTTTCCCTTAGGAATTTTCAAGTTCAATACATAAATATTTCAACTTATTTAGTCCATGCTTATGAATCATTTCTATATCACTGTCTTTACTTCATTATTCTTCAAGTTTGTTTCTGTTTTTTTTTAACAATTTGAATTTATTCATGGTCCATTACTTTCCATTGTTCGATAGCATTCATTCACTTATATATTTTACTGAGGCGTACTGTTTTCTAGAAGTTTATTGTCGTATTAGAATAGTATAAACACAGAGTAAACGTTAAAAATTTTTAATATTTATTTAATTTTGACAATTATTAACACGCGTGCACAGACACCCACACACGCACAATTTTATCTTTATTATAAATAAAGGCATATTTAGAAATTCTGTGCGGGTTTCAGTAGACACAGAGTAGTGAGTATGGAATCATTTGATTCCCTTCACGTATGAAAAGGGTTATTTCATTTATTACTTTCAAAATTATAAAGCGTTTTTTAGTAGACTGAATGTGCATATTATTTTGTATTTTATAAACGAGGGAAAGTAACTTTTCACCTGTCTGATGCCGTATAATTATGGTAATACTTTTATGTACAAATTGTTTATGGTAATTCACAACAAGAAAATTATAGAAAACAAATCTTCCTGAGATTCAGTCGCAATTTTGTGTGCTTCTTTTACCTTGAAAGAAGCGCTATTATCTCTATTAGCACAAAATGCCCAACAACATTGTTACGATATATTACAACATTGGCTGGTATTTAGAAAATCGAACAACATTGTGGGGATATCGCACAATATCTTGTGCTAATAGGGATAATTCTCAAAACGTTTAAAAATTGTTTCATGAACATGTTTCGTACTTTTCCAATTTTTCTTTGAGAATGGATGTTTCAACATAATCTGCCATAAACATCAGATAAAATATTAAAATATTTAAAGATAATGGATAAAAATAACGCTGATTTAGACATTAATATTAATAATTTGTGCTTATTTTATCTAAATGTAGTAATTTAAACTTATTAATGGTATAATTATGCTATTCATAATAATAACAGCTGCTATACAATGCTGTATGAAGAAAGCAGACTAAAACAATTACTGCAGTTAGAAAACATTTTGCACCAAAAATAGAGCAGTATCATTTATGTATGAATAATTAGCTTCATATACAAATGATATGCAATTTACACCTAGCAGTGTGTTTCTTTAATAAATCCTTTAAGCAATTTATTACATAGAAATAAACATGCATTTTTATCTCGTACAAACTTGCTCTGCGATTCTACTGCTTTTTTTCCCTAACAAATAAAACTACTTCGATATGAAAAATCAAATAAATCATTCTTTGCTGAAATATTCTCAAGGGAGGTAGGCTACGTTATACAAGTAAATCCATCTCAAATGTTCATTCAAAAATATTGAACGGAGGGGGAAAAAAGCAAAGAAATCGTTCGAAAAAGAATTCAACAATCGTTTGCTTGGAGTTCTGAAAAGATTGTAGAAGAATTTCATCGTTTCCAGGGAAAAGAGTTATTCTGACATAAATCTAGCTGACGGTTTTGGAATACAAAATGCAAAATCGGAAGGAAAAAAAAATCTGTGATCCATGTTAGTATTCGTTAACATCGTTTTTATTCCCAACCGACAGTACTTGATCACTCGTTCCATTCTTATTTTTATGGTCTTCCTTGCATTGTTCCTTTTTCTCGAAATAAGGAAGTCCTGGAAAGAATGAAAAAGTAAACGAAAGTCATGTCAGACGATTTTTCGTACACAGTTGTAGTTCCGATAAAGCATTCTGATCAAAATCTGTTGGAGATCAGCGGATTTCTTCTTTCGAGATATTAAAAATTAATCCGAGTTCCGACAGTTGTCTCGGAGAATGTTATTTTTTTTTTCTTGTTTGATATTTGACATCGAAACGGAATTTTTCCCAAACAAAGAAAATTTTTTCTCTTCTCTTTTTTTTCGTTCGAATTTTTTACATCTGAAAGAAAAAATATATTGTTTGATATTCTTTTTATGTATTGAGTTTGTGTGTTCGTAAATAATATTGGAGCATAAAAAATATGGAGCTCAATTTTTAATTATTCTTGTAGAAGTTCCACGTCAATATTATGACTCACTGTTACAGTTTTTTGAAATTATAAAGATTTCAATACGTTTCTTCCTTTAAGCACTACATATTGAAGACTAGAAATAATTTATATCTAAATATTCTTATTGAAATTAATCTTTGAATAGTTATGCTTGATAATGAACGATACACAATATATTTATATACATGTTTATAAATTCCTTTTTTTTTGAAATTGGAAATGTGTATAAAATTAAATGACATTTACAAGAATGAAAATCGAATCGAACAGATGTTGTAAAAAATGAGCAGACAATTTAGACTTGTCCAAGGAGCTTAGATAAGTTTCTAATATGATGAGAAATGTGAATACTGTCGTTCTTTTGAATTATCTGAACTTCAAAAAATAGAAAAATCAATAGAGGTTTAAACTAACGTAATTATACTGCTTAAAAAAAATAAGTGGATATTTCAGACAGAATAGGAAACTTTGAAGAAAAAACAGCGTTTGATTTTTTTTGATAATGCAAAATCTCCGGAAATGCAAACAACAAGTTTAAGTTGCTTGATTATGAAATGAGATACAAATTCAATTATTGTGATCGGATTGGTAGAGATTAACAGAAATATGCCAAATTGATTGAGTGTCATGTATTGATGGCTCAGTAGGGTGTATGACCACTCAACTCTGTTAAAACACCCTGAGACAATTAGTCATGTCTTTAACAGTGGAATGTTCTATTACTCTTGTTCTAGAGTAACTTCCAACCCAAAAATATTGTAGTGGGACGGGGGAGGATGATATTGAGTGATTTGCCTGGCATCTTCCTAGAGAATAATCGAAAACATTCTATTACTTATCATCTGCTATTCTGATGTTCTTATTTAATCAAAAACTAATCGTACGCTTCTTTTTTTAAAAGCCTCGTATTCATCTTTAAATATTCTCTTATTTTTGTAAGCTGTATATATAATTCCAAAGATAAAAAGATTAAAAATCTTTTACAAAGGAAAATCTTCCTCCTCATTTGCAATAATTTAAAAATATATGTGCAGGAGAAAATCTGAAGATTTGAACTTGAGATTTTTTTTTCTTTATCTTCTACAAGGAAAAAAAAAAATTCCAACCAAGAAAATTATGAAAAAAAAAAAAAGGATTTTTTAAAAAAAATAGTTAATAGGAATAGATACAGGAAAACAATAAATTTATTCAAAGAATAAAAAAAACATAAATCTGTATAAAATAGGTTTGGATTTTTTTTCACCTTCCAAATGTTTCAGGTCACTATGTACGTGAATGTGACGTCTTTGTGCGTCATTCGTTTTTACATTAAGATGTGAAAGAGAAAAAAGTAATTTGTGTTGACATTTTGTCTGAAAAAAATTCCCTCACTTATGTATGTATCTCATGGTAATATCCATCTATAGCATTGGCAAGTTTTTGATGCGTGGAAAGAAGTTTTAAATGTCATGATTATCCTTTTGTTCTAGACCTCGTCATTTATGTTTGAATAAATGGTAAAAGGCAGAAAATATCGCGCATTCAGTTGCTAAAATATGTGATGATTCTCATTTTCCTTATTTTTTTTATTGTATTTTGGAGAACAATGTCCTTTTACTTACATAATAATAGTTTTATCAGATTTTTTCCAAAGTGTCATTTCTTAGTTACCTTCTATATAAATAAGATATATTTTAAAATATTGACAATTTTTTCATAAATGACAGATGGGACTAGGAGACTATTAGAAAAAAGTTAGGATTCGTAATTTCTCAGAAATGCATTTGTTGACTCAAATGGCATAAAATATAATTTTTTCTCTCCTTTAAAATATTTGTGCAAATGGGAAATACATGTTGCACGCACTAAACGGTTCAGAAATTAACTATTTGACCACAATAAGACACCCTATATATAGTGAAGCATAAATCAGTCCGATTAGTTGTCGCCATGATGATGAACCAGCTAACGACAAAGAAGATTTTTTTTTTCTGTTTTAACTGGGAAACGATGTATAATCTTTGACAATTGACTATGTAATTTTTGGATGATTCTTGTTTTTTAATTTTTTTTATATAAATGGCAACACCGTTCTTTTAACTGATTATTAACGTCCGTCTTTTTAATTACTTCTTTATAACAAATTGGAATGTTAAAATTATATTTTTGATTGATTTTGTTACATTCGTTTTAACAGGTCCTGTAATTGAAGAAGAAATAATTTTTATTGTTATATTTTTTTGAACTTCATAATTTCTTTATTATCTATCATAATAATTAAAATCTTTTATTTTTAAGTGGAAAACTATTAGTTTAAAACTAAGAATTTTAAAGAACTTTATTCCTTTATTTTCTGCATTTTATATATATTAAATAAATACCTAAATACAAACAATAAATACAAATATGATGTAAATAATTAAATACGCTATGTCACGGGGCGTTAACTGTTCGCGATTGGTTTGAAGAGCATTCTGGACAATTCTAGTGATTGATTGATTTGCCAACTAAATCGCCAGACATGAAACCCATCGAGCATCTATGCATCGAGCAGCAATTCATACACAAAATCCTGCATCGGTAAAACTTTCGCAATTATGACCTTCTATAGAGGCAGCATGGTTCAATATTTTTGAGGGAACTTTCAACAACTTGTTGAGTCCATGCCATGTCGAGTTGCTGCACTTCGGCGGGCAAAGGGAGGTCCGACACGCTATTAGGAAGTATCCCATGTCTTCTATGACCTCAGTGTATAGAGCAGCATAAATCAGTTCCACCAGATGGCGCCATGCTGATGTTTCTGCTTGCGACCACAAAGATAGAGTACTGAAGACAGCATGTGCTGACATCGCTGTCATCAGTACTCTTCTTCTATCCAGTCTCTCTATGCTGACAACATAAAAGTTTTTTTTTTTTTTTTGTTCTATCCAGAGGGATGAAGATCTTTGACAATCGATCACGACATTTTCGAAGGACTCTCATTTTTTAAATTTATTTGATGTAAATGGCAACACCGTCCTCTTAACTTCTTATTTACATTGTTCTTTTAATATTTAAAATATATTGGAATGTTAATTTTTCATTTGATTGGTTTTGCTGCACTCATTTTGACCGGCCATATAAAATAAAATTTTTTATTGTTATGTTTGTTTTAACTTTACCAGTCCTTTATAATTTATCGTAATAATTAAAAACTTTTATTTGTAAATAGAAAAGCATTAGCTAAAAACTAAGAATTTTAATTCGTTATTTTTTCCATTTTATGCATACTAAATAAGTAATTAAATACAAATATATATATATATTCTGTTGTAGCTTTACTAAAACAATTTTTTTAAATTAAATAGACGATGAATATGTTAAGTTAAAAATTTAGTGAAATGTAAAACTAAATTGACTAGTTATAAAAAAGAAACGGTATCATAATGTGCATTTCTTGGGGCCGCAAAGTGCTAGAAGACGCCATTGGTTTTTGTCATCTAACTGGTTCAAAATCAGAGAACTGTCACAAAATACTTTCAAATAATATGTTAATTTAAATAAACTACTCTAAACATTTTATCACCTGAACGAGGGATTTTTAAAAAGGAATAAATGGAAATTAAATAAATAATTTGTATTGTATCAAAATATTTCCTTTGGATAAACATTAAAATAAAATGACTGAAAAAGCTAAAGAAAATGAAGAAAAGTGAATAAAAAAAGATGGAGATCTAAGAAAAAAAATGAGCACCATCTTGACTAACCCTTGTCTCATTGACTTAAATTTTTAAACCTTAATCCGCGGATAATAAATAAAGTGAAGATAGCAAGCGCAAAAGACCAAATACCAAATGCTCTCAAAAGTTTGTGTCCAGTTCAATTGATAACTTTCAAACAAATGGAATTTAGACAATATAAGATTATTAACCAAGAATACAATCACTATTATTGATTCTGTAGGTCAGATTTCTATCTATCTACTAATTTGTCAATTCCATTTTTGAAGAATATTCTTTGTTTTTAAGAGAAGGTCGTGAGGTGTTTTTCTACAGCTTCCTCTTATTTGAAAGTTTTCTCATTTAAGCTATTTTACAAAGACCGAAACAAATGATAATAAAATGGCACAAGATCCTTAGAATATGGTGAGTGTTGAAGAATTTCCCATTTTAACTCTTGGTGCTTGTTATGCAACATGTGGTTTAGTGCTGTCGTGGAGGAAAGTCACATCATTTCTGTTTGCCAGGATCGGATATTTTATTTTTTGAATGGTTGTATCAAATACAATGTATCGCTCACAGTACTTGTGTGAAGTGATCTATCACTACTTAGAGTAGTTCAAAATGAATATTTCCATATTGCCCCAAACTAACAGTTTTAAGAGGTACAGTTCAAGCCTTGAGAAAGATTTTGCATTTCCATTCTGATCTTTGTTATATAAAATGTACTTCTCAACTTCTGTTGCCACGCAATTAAAAAAAAGCTCTTTATTGAAACGTGTAAGAAGAGAAACGGATGATGTGGAGAGATAGAGGCGGTATTCTGCTATCGAGTTTGGACACGTATCCAAGCTTCTTTAAATGGCGAAACGTGGTGGAATTATCATTATTCAGCTTTTCCGCAATTTCCTCAGTTATTATTCTAGATTTTTTTTTCACTTGAGCGCTCATAATGCTGTTATAATGTCGGAAGATCATTTTGATTTTCGTTGTTGGATTTGTGGTGAATAGCATATGAGCCAGTTAATAGGTCTACTACCCGAGCAATTGTTTTGGTATCATGGTTATGTTACTGTACTCCAAACCACAAGGTCTCAGGTTCTATCCTAGCGCATCACATACCGCAAAAGATTTTTACAATGATCTCCCTGTGTAAAATCACCATTTAGAAATTTACCAAACCATTTTTCACAGCCATCAGAGCAGGAGTATAGTTTAAACAAATAGCTAAAATATTTTTTGTTTTGTCTGTGTCTACATTGATATCTTTCCAAAATTCTTAAAGCATTGCATGCTGAAATTAAACCTTTTTACTGCCCATTTTTTAGATAAATTGTTGCACTTAAAAATCGATCTATTTTTTTTATCACTATGCAAGTTGTTGGGACAAAAGCCTTGAAACATGGATATTTTCCCTATAAAGTACATTATGGTACCGTCTATGATAATCGGTTCGAACTTTTGCAATGATCTGATATAAGATTTCGCCCTCAGTCGCCACCAGTCATTTAATAAGTATAGATGGGATTCGGGGCATGATATTATATTTTTGTCCCTTCATGATGTTAAAAAAAAATGATAATGTAAATAGACTAATGTTTTGTCCCGACTTTGCTTCATAAAACTGGCGCCAGGAAATCTGCACCCTAATATTCCAACGCCACTACTTATATAATCATTTTCTAACGTGTTATCGTACACTTTAAATGATTTTTTACGTTTCTCTGCTGTTTTCCTTCTAGTCTAGTCTCATATATAAATATTTGTATAATTTTCATTTCATTTTTCATTCTTTATTTTTATATATTTTTCGTTCTTCATTGAATTCTCCTCCATGAAAAAAAAAAAAAGAAAAAAAAAGAAGGCTTATAAAAACGCAGATGCTGCTGGATTTTTGTAGTTATAATAAAAGAACTTTTACTAGTATTCTTGTCTTTAATCATATTCTAATTTGTCTTGTAGATTTTCTAAAATTCTAAAAGCAAATTGCTAAAGTATACTTACAGCAAAAAAAAAAAAAAAGAAAAAAAAAAAAGAAGGCTTATAAAAACGCAGATGCTGCTGGATTTTTGTAGTTATAATAAAAGAACTTTTACTAGTATTCTTGTCTTTAATGATATTCTAATTTGTCTTGTAGATTTTCTAAAATTCTAAAAGCAAATTGCTGAAGTATACTTACAGCAAAAAAAAAAAAAAAAAAAAAAAAAAAAGAAGGCTTATAAAAACGCAGATGCTGCTGGATTTTTGTAGTTATAATAAAAGAACTTTTAATAGTATACTTGTCTTTACTCGTATTCTAATTTGTCTTGTAGATTTTCTAAAATCCTAAAAGCAAATTGCTGAAGTATACTTACAGCAAAAAAAAGCAAATGAAAGAAAAAGGTTTGTTTAAAAAGATTTCTTTATTGGTAATTTACCTTTTACACTAATAAATGAATTGTAAACCTAAATTTATCAGAATTTGGCAGCACCTGCTTTTTACTTGACATATAATTAACACTTAAAAATTAAGTTCACATCTTACATGTAAAGTTCCATACGAATGCTAAAGTGTTTTAAATGGTTTCATTTAAGACAAAAATGTTAGGTATGCCCATATTAAGAAGATTCTCGATTAATATAAATCATTTTTAAAAAAATAAGTCACAATTAAGTAGAAGGAATAAAATTTTAAAAAAAATATTTTGAGTATTCTAGTTTTAACACATTAAAATAAGCAATATTAGAAGTACAAATTTGAACCCAAAATTTAAAAGTAATTGACTGGTCAATACTGATCACCAACATTTTATGAATAAATTATTTTAATAGGAGGATATTTTCCATATGAGAATTCTGTTGCACATAAACATCATTTCTTTTATGCAATTATCATTTTTTTACTTTCTTGTATACCTAATATAGAGAAAGTAAAGTAATCGGCAAAAAAAATTTGTACGCGCGATTTTGATGAATCTCCATGTTTTTGACCTCCTTGAGATTTAAAAAAAAAAAAAAAAAAAAATACATTTTTGGGAAGTGTCCGTCTCTCTGTCTGTTTTGATAAAGCTAACGCAAAAACACTTTGAGCTAGACTTGTGAAATTTAGTATGCTGTCTTTATACCACTTTTGTAGATTTCTATAAAATTTTATGCAAAATCCGTTCGGATGAAGTCTGTCCGTCCGATGATCGAATATAAGTTAACGTGATAGCAGCAATACGTAAAGAAGGAGATATATAAAATTTGGCACATATATCTAACATCTATAGTTTAGATACCTTTCAAATTTTGAGCCAAATCCAATGGGGTGGTGACCGGCTGTCGGTCTGTACCTTCGAATACATATAAAGGGAATAACATAAAAACACAATGAGAAATAAATTATATTTGGTATGGGTTTTTGTAACTACAAGTGTAGCTTTTTAACAAATTTTTATTTTAATCGATTGGGAAAAACACATTTAAATTACAGATTCTATTTCCGGATATTATTAACCGAATATTAAGGCTTAATTGTCAAGTATCGTATGATAGATTCAATAAAAATGCTAAATTCATGCCAAAGTTTAATATTTCGTAACCATTATACAGCAGTGCCATACAAGAGATTCTCTGGTCCATCATGACCGCGATACAAAAGCAATTGCTCGTGTAGCGTAGCTGTTAACTGGCTTATAAGCTTTTACCACACCATCATATAAAAAGTACAGATTTTAAACTAGCTATATTAGTGAGTAATTTAAAAAACATTTCGACTTCAAATTGAAGTTAGAGAGGGAAGTTCAATAGGGTGAAATAAGGCGATAGAGTCAGCATTTATGCAATATTTGCACATTATTTCTACACCTTATTAGAATAACATAGTTTTAAAATCTGAAAACAATGATTTCACTAATTAAATTACACCTAATCTTAATAAAAATCAGCGTACATCAATTTGAATTCAACAATCGAGTAATAAAAGGTACAAAAGCCAAACAGAACAATTCACATTTAAGACTTTCAACGTTTTTTTTTTAATGACAGAAATTTTTATCATATTTTGAATAGATTTTACAGCAATCAGTTCACAACCTAGTTAAGGACCTTAAAATTCATTTCCTTGCGATCACTTAGGTAATTAAACAAAAATAAAATTATAGGAATAATTTTTTAAAAATAAATGTAAGTTTTTTTAAATGTGAGAAATTTTTATTATGTTTTTGAATGGATGCATTGCATAGCAATAAGTTCTCAAGCGAGTTAAGGATTTTAAAATTCATTTCCTTACGATCACTGAGGTAATAAAATAATTTATTTCAGTAAAGATAACATTTTAGGAATAAAAATATCTTTTTTACACCTTTTGAATTTGATTTTAGATTAACTAAAATAAATCCTAATTATAAAATTTTGATGCTGTTTAAATGTCGAAAAACAAGAAAATAAAATCAAAATTACTGACGGATTCGAATTACAAAACATTCGTATAAACCAATTTTTATTATATTTTAAATACATGAAAATTTTGTCGTTAAAGAATACGAAGGATTTTTTTTGTCTGTTTGGAAAAAGGATAATCAAAATATTAATAAAAATAGCTTCAACGGCTCTTTAGTTTTCACTGAAGGTCATGCATGTTAATTTTAGAAAGTAAAAGATTTTTTTTTAAATCTTAAAAAATTATACATTTAAAAATAACTCTGCTTTTTAGTTTAAACTATTAAAAAACACTCACATTTAACTTGATAGGAAGAAAAAAAGTTTAAGCATGAAGTTCAAACCAAGCTTTCGTATTTGTGAATAATAAATATGTTTGGAATCGCATTCTTTTTTCTCTCATTTTCGCGAAGAAATAGCATGACGAAAAAGAATCTTTAATTTAGAGTTCATCCAACGACGGATAAAAAGTACTCATAAATAAATCGCATAAAATGCATAGAAAATCGCTCAGACATAAAAATTCTTTATTTAATTTCCAAGCGCTATTTTCATCCAAAGAAGCAAATATTTTAAAAAGGAATGCCGTATACTACTGTATTTACTCGTCTTCTTACTCCCCCCCCCCCTTTAATGGACAAATGCTTTATTCTTAAAACTTTCCTCAAAAATGTATTTCTCCCCGTCGACTGCTGAAAATAAATAATTTAAAATACGGCTGCGTTAACGAAAATGTTTGCATTTTTTTTCGATAAATTGCCTATTTATTTCTTCGTTCGAAAGCTTCTTGATTTATTTCTGTTGACCTTGAATGTATTCTTATTTATCCATAGCAAGAAAACGATTTCTTATACTGAAGTCAAATTCAAATATGAATACCAAGAAGAAATATTTTGCTTCTGTGTCTGTATGGAAGATTTCTTCATTTCGTTTTTTTCGATAAGGAATATTATTACTTTGAAACGTAAATAAGTGTATAACCTTGAATTAAAATATCAGAATTTCTCCACCCCTTTCCTGCTTATAAAGTATAGACAAAACCTCTTGATTTATTAATCCATGTGGAAAGAGATGAATACATGAAATTTGATTTCATCTTGAATAAAATTGCTGTACGATTCTATTTTTGTTAAAATTTAGAATTTTAAGTGACTAAACATAATACTTTTTGATCTCTCAGTATGCGCACACCTTATTTGTTGAATAATTTCATTATCTCGTTCCCTTTATTTATCTTGGAGCCATAGAAGTCTTTTTCTTAACATTTAATTTCGAAACGACGCATCTTTAGTCATATACGAGGTATTCAAATATTTTAAAGTGGCTATGCGATAAAAGCAGTCACAGCGCCATCTAGTGGTATAATCTTGAGTGAGGAAAACGGTAGGAGAGATAGAAATAAAGCTAATTAAACAGTTGTCATCAGTTATTGATTTCGTATGAAAAAATATTTTGTTCACATTAGTCCTGAGAATACAGTGCCCTAAACTTGCATTTAAAAAAAATCATGCTTTTCAAAATTATATCATCATTAGAGTGAAATAACATTTAATATTTGCTTGTTAATTTTTTTTTTTTTTATAAATTTAGTCCTGATTCTCTTCTGAATTCTTTAATATTTCTGTTTGAGTATAAAAAATGCGTTCTAGGTAATAATAAAATAAAATAATCAGAAAAATTATAAATTCGCTTTTAAATAAAAAAAAAATTCTTTTTTAATACAAAATTTCACATTATGACAGAGTATATAATTTTATAATACTTATGATCTACATGCAATATATAATAGATATATACTTTAAATACAGTAAAATCCTTTTTTCTTAGCTATATAGTTCATTATTTCATCAAACTTGTTCATTTATATGTTTCATCCATGGCATTTCATAAGATATCATTTAAATCTTGTGACTTTGCTTTTGATCAAATGCATAGAAATTGAATATATGTTTGTGTGGGTATTCACACTATACAGGATAACGTATTATGTGCTCAACATTCGTTTTGAGATTAAAAAAAAGACACACAATTTAAATGATTCTATTTCTTTCTTTTTCAAAATGCACCACATTTACCGAAATCAATTGAATTCTTAAAAATTTATATCCACATCAATTGAAAGAGAAGTATGTTTAGAGATTGAATTTTTGTCTTTCAAGAGTGGAAAATGTTTGGAATATTTATTTATCTCGTAAGAATACTTTTGCCGTAAACCAACGAGTTTTAATTTTTTTTGAGATGTATAAAATAGAGTTTGCAGTGATTGAGAATAAATATTTGTTATCTTCAAAATCAACGTTTAAACTCAGAAAAGAATCTTTTATTTGAAATATAAATCGGGAGATGGCTTTTCAATTTTCTCACACTTTTATAGAGATGAAAATAAATCTTCAACAGTTTATTTGTGCATCCTCAACTTTCTTCCACCGAACAAATAATTGTGCTTTATAGACTGTTACACGTTGTTATCACACAATAAGGGTATTTTTAAAGCAACTTTTAAGAACCGATAATTCATGCAATTACTAGTTATATACGGATACCACCTATAAACCATATATTTCTACTTAATATTATACTGTTATGCTTAGCGAAATCAGTGTAAATAATGATTGTATGCTCTGATTTTCACCATTGATACAAATATATTTTACTGTTTATTCGGTTAAATTCAAAAGGAATGTTAACAGTTTAATTCAGAATTTTTTTTTGAATCTCTTTTCAATTTACTTTTGCTGGCTTAGGATGCAATTCATTATCGTAAAAGCTTAAAAAAATTTATATTGAACAGCTGTTATTAACAATAATCTTTATTCTAAATTCGAAATAAAATAATTAAATGAAAAATATGAAATGAAAAAAAGACACATCCTTTAGATTCATAGATAAGTCAGAAAATTGAATCATATTTAAAATTAACGATTAGGACAGAGAAAAAGGAAGTTAAAATTCACATTCCATAAAACGTAAGAGAGAGTAAAAAAAATTAGCAATATGTGTCCAGCACATATATAATCTGAACCAATTACTTTGAAGTTGTTACAATACAATATCTCCGAATCGAATCGAAAGGCATTGTTCGTTTAGAAAGTAACATAATTGTATAAAGTCATCAAAATTAATTCACTTCCTCTATCATCGATTGACAGGCAAACCGATTAATATCGATATATTTTCGTATTGAGAAGCATTACTCGCTAATCGAAATACTAATTGAAACTAACCAATTTCCTTCCTAATAAATGGTACTTTAAAAATTATTGATAAAAAAAGTGTTTGGACTAGACCTGGACTTCATGATAGAAATTTAATTATACGCAAAAATGAGCCACATTTATATTTGCCATGCTATTGTGGTGAATAGCATATAAGCCAGTAACAACTCTTCTACCCGAACAGCTGTTTTGGTAAAATTGTTTAGTTACTGGACTGCTAACCACAAGGTACCAGGTTCTATCCTTCGCGCATCGCATACCGCTAAACTATTGTGCCATATCTAGAATTGATTACACTATGTGTCTTGCGAAAAATAGCAAACCAAAACTTCGATTTATAATTTTTTATAACTTTCACCCACATATATCTTCTTCCGATATGGTTCCGATTAATACAACACCATTTTAATAAGAATAAAGATCAAAAAGTTCTGTCATTGCTTATAAAGATTCCGTCTAATTTAATAAAAATAGGTGAAAAGCAAATGAAACTTTCCAAATTAAGTCGATTTATAGATTTTTTAGTATTTTCCAGATCTATCGCTTAACTGAAAATTGTCCAGACAAAATATCTTCGTTTATATAATAGTTAACTAGTTACAATTCATAGAAGATAATTACCTGGCATCTGAAGGAAGCAAAAATATATAAAAGAATGGTTGAAGAGTAAGAACATGTTGATGAGTAAGAAAATTGAAAAGAAGCTCTCCTGGTTTATATTCTAAACAAAATAGTTCTTTTTCTGAGTTAAAACAACAACTTTATGTTTGCATTTTTGAATGCAAATAATAAAGCAAATTTACATTAATGATAAAAATCAGAGCTTACCTTCATTATTGATGTTAATCTTGCTAATAATAATAATATAAATTCGAATAGAAATGTTTGTTGTTTTATCTATATTTTATTTTTTCAAAACAACAGAGATTTTAAATTTATTATGAATTATCATTCTAGTTAAAGGAAGCTGAAAAGAACTTTCACTTCTTCGATAGAAATAAACAATATTTTATATAGCAGAATAATCTGCTCAGCTTAGTGAAATTATTAATACACAAAAGAATGATTGAATTCTAATTCTAATCTCTATGACAACCTGCATCAGAAAATTCTTTTAAAAATAAAAGATTCTTTTCTGAGTTTAAATGTTGATTTTATAGATGATAAATATTTATTCGCTGTAGTTGCCAAACCTCTTTTGTATTTGGTTGCAAAAAATAAAATCTGTACATTCACGATAAGAGTAGTCTTAAGAGGAAAATAAATGTTGCGAACGATTTCCAAAATAAATAAACTGAAATGTAAACATGGCCTTCGTTCGGTTGATGCGTTTGTTGTGAATGATAAATATCTTTTAAAATTCAGTTGATTCTAGTAAATGAGGAACGTATTGAAAGTGAAAGAAATCTAAACATTTAAATTTAGATTTCTTTTTTCTCGAAGCGCAAGTTCAGTTTATTTTAAGCTATAGTGGATAATTCAGGTTTTTGAGAAAAGTAAATTTAATATCTGAAATTAATTCTGATCAAAGGAAATTTTTGTAGGATTTAAGTATCTTATGTGAGGGACTTCATAAATAGAATTTCTAGTTGAATTGATGCTTATGACTTTATGATCCACCTAGTTAAATATAATTTTTATAAAATTTATATAATTTTTTGCTTAAATATGTCCACTCATCATATAAATTATGTAATCGTTCGAAATTTCATTTGAGAAGAGAAGGAATATGGAGTATTATTTTTATTATTTAACCTGAAATTATAAATATTTTGATAACTTCATTTGTTTTAAAAGTATCAGAATGCATTTATATATTAAGAATGAAATACTACTGACTTGCGAAGAGAATCAGGTCTCAATTGAGCCAGATAAATAATCCTAATAAAAGGCGAATGATTCTTTCTTTATTATTTCATGACGACACAGTTATAGAAATCATGATCAATCAAATTTACGCTTTGTTTCTACTGTTCGCAATATTAAGGTGTTGAAGGTGCTTTTATGTAAGAAATCAATGATTTTTCATAACTATATAACTGAGTTTATTTGTATTTCTCTTTACATTTTAGCCAAAGACTAATCAGAGGTATAATTCGAGATTATATCTCTCATTGGGACTGTAACTGCTCTGTATTTGTAACAGGTAGAAACTTTACTATATACAGACAACCTTTTTGTCTTAAGTCGACGTCTTTCTGGTGTCAAGTAGGATGACTTCAGTGGGAACATTTCATTATATACTGCAGGAAAAAAATGAAATGGAACTGATTAGGAGATTACGATAAATTATGGGTTTAAAATTAAATTTCAAATAAGTATTAAATTAAATAACTAAACAGCACTTTGAAATTCTAAATTTCAGTTTAACATCTTTGTCTCAACTCATAATTAAATTAAATGAATGCATATACTGTGCTCTACAGATTGTTTGACTTACAGCTATCAAACTGGCATACCTATACATTGAAGGAGAAAAATGTGCAACTCGAAGTGATTTTTATTAAAAATTTTAATTAGATTTTTAATTGATTAAAAATTAAAAGAGACACTGCCATTTTTCTGCGATAATTTCATAAATCAAATAATTTCATAAGTCAAAAATAATTATTATATCATCTTAAAATTAAAAAAAAAACATCTTTTCATTGATCCTACTTTTTTGTCGTATAATTTTATTCGTAATTTTAACAAAACCGAAAATATTTTAAGTGTATTTTACAACATTATATTTTGCTGTAAAATCCTGGCTTTTCCCATTGTTAATGATCAAAGTATGAAATTAGAGTTTATTTCTTTACATCAAGAGGTTTTTTTATTTAAAGAAAGCTTTTAATATGATTTTTGAAATTTATTATATTCTCAATTAACGTTTAACTTAAGAAATAAGTAATGGTGGGCCAGGATAGCCTTGCTGGTAGGGCGTTGGATTCGCGTCCCTTGGGTTGGGAGTTCGAAACTCTCCGAAGACTCTCCGTGTGTGTGTGTGGTGGCTGGCGCACGTATAAGTCTGTCATGGTTGCAAAGTCCTCCATATCGAGAATAATAGCACTGGAGGTACTGGATCAATGGTGATCATTCTCTGATTCATGTCTAAATTAGGATCTGTGGATGAGTGCATGAAATGAATGAATGAAGTCCTCCCCTTAAAAAGGATTGTGATGTGTGTGTGGTTAAGTCGTACTCTTGCCCCCAGATGGCGCCTGGGAAAGAACAAGAGATGAACCCTTGGCTTAAACAAGATATGACAAGTGTCATTAGAAACAACAACAATAAGCATTGATAATTAAAAAAAAATATTTCACCCAATTTTAAATACTGCTATTCTTTAATGCACTGTAATTAGATGTATAAAAATACGTAAATATTTTTATCGCTTGAAAATTGTTTAATTATTGTAGTGTATTTTTTTTTGTTGAATCTGAGAATTTTTAATTAAATAACCTTTCAAACTAATACTCATATTATTAAAGATAATCAGTAATGCACGTCAATATCGAATGATTTTCATTTTCTGTCCCTATGTTTTAAATAAAGATGCTTAGTTTCATTTAGAAAGTTTTGTGTTAGTTGTGAAGTTTAACCAAACCTATTTTTTTAAATTGAATTTCAAACTTTAGGTAAGATAGCAGATAATTAGGGAGATACAATGCACAATGAGCAAAAGAGTGTTATGGTTTATTTAAAAGCATATGCCTATCAAAATTTGAAGAAAAAAAATACTTTGACAAAGAAACCATTAAGGGTAAGTTTTATAAAGTATTTAATTGGATATTTTAGCAAGCATTAACTGCGTCGAATCAGTTGATAGCAGAATGCGGCTAATGCTCTAATAAAATGATTCAAAAATATGTATGCATTCGTTATTCAAATGAATAAGAAATCAATTATGTTTTCATTATTTCTTTGTACACAACAGAAATAAAAAAAAACACTGAAATTTTATTCAAGGTGTTAATTTTAGAATATTTATTATATTTGCAAGGAATAATATATTTTCTTAATGAAATAAAGGAAAATGGAATTAACAGTTTTTCAATGTGAATAGAGAAAATAAATATTTTTTATAAATTAGATTATATAAAAAAATTTGCTTTCTTGAGAAAATAAAATTTAATTCATTTTTCTGTAGCCAAATCTTTGTGCAAATCACAAAGAGAATCCCGAAATGATGGAATTAACTTATTAAAAAAAAGCAATATTTTGGCAAAAGTAGCTGTATTTCAAATTTCAGTTATTTTGAGCATTGGATAGAAGAAATAAATTTCGAAGAAAGCTTAAGTAGAAAGTCCATTAAAGGAAAATATTTCAGCTAATAGAGTCGCATGCTATATTGCTTTTTAGAATATTTGCTCTTTGAATGAAAATAATATTTAAAAAAAAAGAAGTTTTACGTTCATGATTTTTCGAACATTTGCATTTTCTATTCATGAATAATTTTTCTTTCTGATAAACTCCAAATTTATTATTTTTTGAAAATAAATTTAGCTTTTGCTTTTTGAAAGTTTCTATGTAAAAAAAAAAGACAGATTTTGAAATGATTCTTTTTTGTTAATGTTATCTTTTAAATAGGCAAAATAATTCATATTCTATATAGCATTATTTTCGCGACTTTAAAATGAAAAGTAATTTCGCTTATTTGAACGTTTTTGCAATTTAAATCCCTCGGTAATTGTAATATTTTCCATCGGTCCCTTGAATTTCCTATTAGCATAATGCTAAAATTTTCGAATTTATTTTGATTGATACAAAACCAAAATTAAAAAAGGGAAAAGTTATTTTAATTTTTAAATAGTCTTCATATATTGAATTTTTTTTTACCTTGTGTTCTCAGGAATTGCAAGTGATTTTTAAAATTGTTGATGCAGTGAAACATTTACAACTGTATGAAACAATTATTGATGTACAATGCATTCAATCAAAGACATAATAAAAATGGTTCGCTTAAAACAATCTTTGAACATTTTTGTATAAGTAGTGATGTTTATTTTGGATTCTTATTGTACAATCCTGCATTCTACAAGCATTATACTTTTTGTTTATCAAAATTACTTTCTTTTTTATAAAAATCATACCTTTAAAAGTTGTTTTTTATAGCAATTAATTTATTAATATCACTTATTATGTATATTAACCCTTTGCAGTGGGAAAAGTAATTCGATGCATAATTAATCATCTAATACAGGCCTTGTTTAACTTGCAAAAACTTAATATGTATATTTGTTTTGAATCGAACTTTCCTGAAAAATTATCTACATCTTCTTACCACTCAGTAGGTATTTTTATCAATTAAAATTTAAAAAAAATAAAACGTTAAAATGATTCATCGTTTTGAATGATGAGTGAAAGGCACCATCCGTGTGCAAAGAGTTAATTGTGTATAATAAATTACAACATCAATGTACTAAAAACTAATTGTTTTTTGGGATCAGCTAGTTCGTCGGGAATATTGCCATCGTTTAGATTACACCAATAATTCTGCCAAATTATCAGTCATTAAATATTGGTATTTTATCTCTCTTAATTTTGTTCTGTTTATTATGAAAGTGAATCTTTCTAATGGTGATCAGTCCCATGACATCATAGGTTTATTAAAAACGAAAATATCATGTTCATCGATCTTCTAAATTTCATTTTTTTTATTCTTGTTATAAATAACAACGATATTAAATAGTATCCTTTATTTTAGCTTTCAATAATGGAAGAAGAAAGCATCCTTTTATACAACGATATTAAATACGAATGCTTCTTTTTTAGCTTTCAAAAATAAAAGAAAAATCACGCGATTAAATATTTAATGAAACAATGAAAATAGTCTGAATTTCAGAGCAAAAATGTAATCTACTTTAAGAAAAGAAGCAAAAAAGTTTTATAGATTGCTAAAATTCAGAAAAAATATGCATGATTATTAAATCAGTATAATTTAAAAGAAGCCAATTTTTTACATTTTGAAACGGTGTAATATTTATTTTTGAGTAATAATATTTTTCGAAATCATTGACGGAAAACATCTGATATTGCTTAAATTTAAATATTCAAAATTCTAAAAAAAATTTTTAATGCTCCGCACAAAGTGCACATTCTCACAAGATGTGAAATTTGGTATCTATAGTTCAAACTACCTGCCCAATACAGAGCCAGCACACACACACACATTTAATTCTGCATGTCTTTATTATTACTAGAACTGAATTTTTACGGTAGTTTTGACTACAGCGTAATTTCTTCTACAGTACAAATTTTGATTTTGCTTAATTTAAACTTGTGATTGAATCGATTTTATTTAGTTTGATTACGTATTCTTCAGTGCTCATACAAAAATATATCATGTATTAATTGTTAAAGTTAGAGTAAACAATCTTTATTCCTATTTATTCCATTACATACAGAAATAATATGGAATAGAAAAAAATTATTTTAGAATAATGAATTACTATATTCTTAATTCCTCAAATTCCTTCGTTATGAAAAGCATATGAAATATTTTCCCGTTATAAGAATTTAACATGTAGCAATCTGTGTAGAATTATTTTTCCGAAGTAAAGAAATTTCAAATCTATACAAGAATGGTTGAAAGCTCATTTTTACCTCTATAAAAATATCTGGACGAGAAAATTAAGCAGAATTATTTTAAAAATAATATAAATAATGAAATAATGGCAAACATACATACCGATTGATGTGATCTTGAAAAAATATAAACCTTTTGGATTTCAGCTGATTCTTACAATTGAAGAACGTTTTGAAAGCAATATAAGCATTTGGATCTTGATTTCTTTTTTTAAAAACGCAGGTTTGTATTATTTAAATTTATCGTGAATCGTTTTAGGCTTTTATTCAAATAAATGTAGATTTTTTTGTTCTATAAAATAAGTTGATCAAAATAAAAGTTAAAATATTCAAATAATAATTTAAAATTTAGTCTTACTATTGAAATGATGCCAATAATGCTATGAACTATGTAATTAAGGATAACTTTTATAGTATTTGTTTTCTTTTTGTGATAAAATTTGTCTTCTCAATTTAGAGGATTCATAAATTTATTATTTAGTCATTTTAAATTTCATATAAAAATGAAAATGAATCATTTATAGTATTTTTAAATTTCAGACTAAATAGATATGCTACCATAATCAAATATACATTTATTCTGGACTTCTACAAAAGAAAAACACTTTTTTACATAATTACATTATCTATTTTCTGAAGTAGTTTTTTTTATTCTTTTTTCTTTACTATTTATTTCCATATGTCTCATGGCCGATTTTGTTTCATCGAATTTTAAATGTATATTTTTTTGGTGTCATAATATTTTAAATATATTTATATTTTTATTATTATTTATAAATAATATTCTATATCTATATTACTATATTATAAATATAATAATATAAATATAGATTTAGAACCTTCAAATAAAATTTAATTTTGCAAATATTTAGAAAAAAAGATTGTTAAAATCTCTTAAATAATATTCTTTATGTCCATAAAATTTTTAATACAATATTTTATTTTCTAAACAACATCATTTCATATGCATATTTTAAATCCTATAGATAAACGTGACTACCTTATAAATAAAAGACAACAAGATGTCCTATATAGTATGTGAAATGCCGTTATAAAATAAAAATTTCGCTAAGTCTATGAAATGCGACTTAAAGCATCCGCAATTTCATGAGTTTTTTTTACCACTGCGTAATTATAAATGCGTAATGGAAAATTATGCTGTTTCCCATCTCTTGAGATGTGGATTAAGACTCACATTATTTTTGAGCTAAACTAAAGGATTATGGTTCGCCATGACGTGAAATTTAGTATGATTATTTAAAAGACATTGTAATGCCTTGCAGAAAATATTATAGCCTCGCATTCTTTTTCAGTAACAGAGTTCTTTTACTCAGTTTTTGAACATTTCTCACTGGGTTATTATGTTGGATGTTCTTTCCTTTTTGGGCTAAAACTCCTTCCATACCCAAGTTTAAAAAGTCACTTTATAGTATAAATTCTTTAATGGAATCAGAAGAGCATAATACAGACTGTTGAGACAATTTTAATTTAGAACTTAATTCTTCAAATGTTTTTGTGAACTTTTATGTGCAATTTATCTTTCCTCTTTTTAAGTTTTCTTCCAAGATTTTTATTAAAGTTGTTACTGTAGATAAGAATATAAAATATAATGATGATTTTTTTTCTTCCCCATTAACCCTAAGAGCGCTCGTATTTGACATTTCTTAGTCGGTATTGGAGAATTAAAGTCAGCTTTTACTTTCTCTTCATTATGTGTTCTACAATGTATCCTAGATTCTTTATTTCATCCGAAGCATTTATATTTAATAGTTAAACATTCTATTTTTACTTTTACGTTTTTATTTTTACTTTCTCGCAAGCGAAATATACCAAGAGAAGATAAAGCTTCATGTTTCAGTCGTTTCACGTGAAATTTGGCATATGATCTTGTGAAACAATTTCTTAATATTATGTTATTGTAAATTAGGTTAGGTTTTATTCTATATTAGGCATTTATTTCATAAATAAAAAAATGTGAAATATGAAATTAAGTTGAATTAAAATGCTATAAATTTGCCATAAGAAAAAAAAATCCAGATGAAATCTTTTTTGAAGAATTCATCTAAAAATTGATTGTGCAAAATGATACTTGTTTAATGACATAAAATTTCATTCAGAGGATTCTTTAGAAAAAAGACTTCAGCAACAGGCATAGGGAATTTTTTATAAAAGCTTATAAATTATAAGATAGCAGGGCTACTAAATCACCAGCAACACGAACAATTTTTTTTATAAAAAACTTGACGATTCTCTTAATATAAAAATTACGTAAAATCTATCTCTAATATAACCTCCCGATATACAAGTAAAAATGTATTAGACTTCATTAACAGGTTTAATTAAGGAGACCAGCAAAATCTTTCTTAGACATATATTCAACAAAAGATTCAAATATCTTAATAGAAACTTCCAATAAAGCCAATACTGTATTGAAACTTCAAACTAAAAGAATAATGTGGTTGTAACTTAAGATTAATGTCCGTTCATCAAAACTGAGATTTTTATTGGCGATTTTTAGATAAATGTAACACTTAAAATTTTTAGTGCAACACTAAAAGACATTTATTACTTTGTCTTGTAGCCATCCAAGATAGTGGTATTGAAGTGATTTTTTTGAATGATTGACACAATTTTGTCGTGCTTGATGAAAAACCGAACATTCATCTTAAATATCGATAATGTTTTTATAAAAAATCTATATTTATTCTGAACTTCTACAAAAATGTAGATATCTCCTGACATAATTGTATCGAAATCTCCTTCCCCCTGTTTAAGTTTTTAGTTCCAAGTGCCTAACGGCTCATTTTTTTATTACATTAAAATTTAAAAAAAAGTTATATTTTTATAAAATTAGATTATTTTATATCTTAATATAAAATAAATATAGTTCAAAATATATGTAAATTTAATGAAGAATTTTTATATTATTCATAAATATCACAGTATGGAGCAATTTTTTTTTCATGTAACAACTGAAACATCAACTTTGGAATGGCTTCATATATATTTTGTTTACTTTTGAATGGATTTATATACTCAAAACGAAACACATTGATTATAGAAGAGAAAAAGGCCTAATTTAACTAACTAAATAAACTTAGAGATAGGAAATTTATCCGTTTTTTTGTGATAACACAGTTTTGGAAATTGTGATCAAACAAATGCAT
Organism: Argiope bruennichi; assembly: GCF_947563725.1. Taxonomy (NCBI): domain Eukaryota; kingdom Metazoa; phylum Arthropoda; class Arachnida; order Araneae; family Araneidae; genus Argiope; species Argiope bruennichi. The sequence continues at coordinate 53,290,428 of NC_079159.1, read as the reverse complement.
GTTTTATGTGCTCCATTTTTAGCATTAATATTCTTTCAAACTAAATCGATGATTTCCTACAATTTTGTAATTAACTTTATTTCTGCATCACTTTCAATTCTTGAAATTAGATCCTTATGTCTAGATTATGCCACCAGAGGGCGTTGAAATCGACTTAATCGCCACTTTATTTATTATACATTACTTTTATACCTATGACTATCATCATCATGAAGTCAAGGGTAGAAAAATTTAGGGAAAGAAATTTAGAGTAGAAATTAGGGTGGAAATTTAGGGTAGAAAAATTAGATTAAAAATTGTAGAAAAATTTAGAAGATACTGTGTGCATAAATAAGAAGGAAAACAAAGTTTGAATGGAATGTAAGTCTAGCAATAAATTATGAGTAGACATACCAATAGATAAAAAGGCTGTAGTATAATTTGAAATTCCAAATATCAAAAAGAAAAAAATCTTAAAATAAAAGGAAATCATATGTATTTAATTCATTTCTCATACGAATAAAAAATCAAATATGATTTGTCTACATCTCGCATACATAAAATTTTTTTTTTAAAAAAAACTAAATTTTAATTGAAAATACTACATTTTAGAAAATGTATTTATGTTTGAATGGAATAATAGAATTTCTTAACGGGGAAAACGCAATGTATAGTTTTGTATAGTTTTTTAGTCTAGACATAGAATTAAAACATTTCATAGAATATAGAAAGTGGTTTCCTTGCAAATGATAAATAAAAATACATCCGATGCATTTTTCTGATTGGAACATGAATGCTTCGAGAAGCCAAAAAAACGAAGACGTACCTGAGCTAATTTATCAAAAAATGCAAACATTTTCATAAACGTAGCTGTATTTTAAATTGGTTACTTCTAGCAATGTACGAAACGAAATAAATTTTGAAGCAAGTTTTAAGAATGAAGTAGAAAATTCATTGAAAAGAGAAAAAACTAATAAAGTTGTAAACAACATTCATTTTTAGAATATTTTTTTCTTTCGATGAAAATAGCGTTAGGAGATTAAATAAGGAACTTTTTTTTATGTCCTCGCGAATTTTTGAATATTTGCGATTTTATTCGCGATTTTTTTTATCCATTGTCAGAGGACAAACTATAAATTTAACATTATTTTGCAGTTGCTTGTTGAAGTTTATCTGGTGAAAACGAAGAGAGAAGGGAGGGGAAAAAAAAAAAGGAACGTTTTTTTAAACCTATTTATTATTCACAAATACGGAGCTAGTTTTGTATTTTTTGTTTCATTTGTTACTGTTTTTGCGTTAGATCAACAGATGGCATTTGTCAAAGATTTTAAAAAGGAAAAGGCAGAATTTTATTATGTATTGAAGAATAAATAATAATTTTTTTAAAAGAAAATTGTCTTTTAATTTCCTAAAATTAGCCTTTTTGTACCGTTATATGTTCTTAATCTGAAAACTGAAAAAATGTTGGTTTTTTTTATTAAAGCTCTGATTCTTCTTTATATATATTTATGTATATATATATATATATATATATATATATATATATATATATATATATATATATATATATATATATATATATATATATATACCCTGAATTTTCTTTCGAAAACTTTTAAAACAGTATAAATAATTCCAATTTATTTAAGTTAATTCCTGGTAAAAATTAAAAGATGTTCTCATTTTTCTAGTGTTTATATTAGCTATATAATTCCTATTTTGTTTTTAACGACTTTGACAGAATGATTTTTAAAGCTCTCAAACCAAGCTCAATGATTGCACAAATGAAAATAATTGATAATGCATTTTATAAAAAAGCTAATCAAATTTTTTCACTTTAGTTAAAAAAAAAAAAGACAGCATTAGACGTGTTACCGTTAAAGTGAAGCAGGTTTTGTATTTATTTTGAACTTTTATTGCACAAATGTTATGTTTAAAAATTGCTATTTGGAAATAATTGAAATTTTTCATTTTTTATCACAATTACATTAAGAATTAAAATTACATGTTTATTTTTTAATTATATATTATTTATCAATATTGTTACATATCATTTTTCACAAGTTGTCCATGTTTGACCAAAGTATTATTTGCATAGATTTGAGGAATACAGTAAAATACTTCGTGTTTTGTTATTTTCATGTTATTATTGCTTGCCCTAGTACTCTCAAGTTCAAGCATTCCGTGAACCTTTTGCACATCACCTTGAACTATTTTATTAATTTTTGCTAACCACCGATTGTTTTTCATGTTGCATGCACCATTCTAACGACATTTGTAGTTTTTCTCTCTAAACGTCGTGGAGATGTTGCGATTTTAAATTTCCTTACTGTTATCATTTCTCCCTGTGTGTGTGGTGAATTAGTGTTTCCTGCATCATTTTTGAAAGTGTCATTCGAAATACCATTTTCACGAAAGTTTCGCTTCTCACATACATTCTATTTTCACTGGCGGCATGTTCGCTAAAGACTTAAATATCGGCAATACTTTATCATTACTTTATATTTGAAATATACTTACTAACAAGCATAAGTATTAGTTTTTCAGTATAAAATACATTTAAGTCAAATTTATTGTAAAATTTAGTTTTTTTATGTCAAATTTTTTGCTTTACATGACCCGCCTGAAATCAGACAATCTAATTGAATTCTTCAAGTAATCGGCGTGCTGTAAAGTTATTGAAACGTCTTTATATCATTCATAGATAATTACATGGCATTAGGAATAATTTAATTTGTATGAAAATTCTGAAGAATTGCTGAGGAGAGGTATTTTTAATATATAGCATTGGATAAAGGAAATGCAAATTATGTCAATTGAGATTGTCAGTGAAGAAGCAATCGTAAAAATTTCATTCAAATCATTGCAAGAAACACATTTCACCAAGGACAAGATTCTATTTAAAAATTAAAGCCACTTTATTGTTAGAACCATTTTTTTAAAATTGAAAATCTTCTGGTTGTAATTCACATTTTTTAAGTATGGCTCCGACATATTGATAAGTAAACAGACATCGTGAGTGCGATCGAATTTTCTTAAGAAGAATAATTTCGTTTTGAAGATAATTCAAGCTATCTCATGTAGAATTCTAGTAACTTTCCAAATTATTACCAGAAAAAAATTACTATCTAAGTCTAAAATTGTGCAAAAGAAAAAAAAAGTAATTCGTAAGTCTTTGGCGACCAGCCGGTTCACCGATCTTAATGCACGTTAAAATTTTAATAATTAAATATTTTATAGAAATTCCATTTTAATTGATTCTTCATTAAAATATTTTAAAACTTCACATTTTAATAGTCATATAATTCGCTCATAATATTATAAAGGCCTTCATCTCTAACGTAATATGTATCTCTCTAATTTTCTATTAGCTCCCGTAGAATTTATGCTTTAAATTAAATTGGAAATGATCAAACTGCAATAAATATAATAATATTTTTTTTTTTACTGAAACGAATTTTTTTTTTTTAAATATGAGTACTGAAAACAGAGTCGCTGAGTATTTAAACCTTATGGGCACTAAAGAATATTTTTCTTAATTTATATAATATCATCTAAAGAAGTTTTCAACAGAATTTTCTCAGATTCATCATGAACAGATCGATTCATTAACAATGTTTAGTTTTAAATGCATCAAACACTAAAAAAATAAACAGAATCGTTTGAAATAATTGGTCAGAAACATATTAAGCCTTCAAAACCAAGTCCGTATAGTCCGTATTGACAATCAGAACACAATGCATATGCGTGAATTTTCAACGCCAATTATGGTAACGCAAATGCGTGAATTTTCTACTTCAGTTCGGGTAACAGATTAGAAGAACTTCTATGCAGATTAGAAGTTCTTAATTTCCTTTATTTTGTTTTATTTTTATTCAAAAGAACTTCAGAATGAATCTGAAAGACCGATTAATTTACAATGTTTAATTTTAAATGCATCAAACATTAAGAAAATAAATAGAATCATTTGAAAAAATCGGCCGAAAAATCTTAAGCCTAGCCTCAATAGAGTGAAGAAAAAAAAACACCTGAAGCCTTACTCATTTGGCGGCGGGGAAAATAAAAGGATTTTTTTGGTGGGAAAGTTAGTTTTTAATTAATTATTAAAATTCTAATTAAAAATTCAAAAAAAGGGACCCCAGGTGCACATTCCCGACCTCCAAGGTATGCATGTGCTAAATTTGGTTGCTATAGGTCGAACGGTCTGGCTTGTAGAGCACACACACACACACACACACACACACACACACACACACACACACACACACACACACACACACACACACACACACACACACACACACACACACACACACACATTGAGTATATAAGTATAGAAGATGTGAGCTAGTAGGGGGGACGAGACTTTATAACTTCATTATGAGGTAGTTGAAAATAATAGACGCGTTTCAGGAACAGTTATTTAATTCTTTCCTAAGGTTTCAAATTTCACAAGACAAAACAAACATGGACATGAAAATACACTATATTCAATTCGAATACAATCTAATAATGACCCCCAAGAAATGGTAAATATACCTTTATTTTAATAAGGTAACACCATCTGTTGTATCAAAAGAGAAAGTAGTAGAGTTATGTAACCACTAAAAGCTGGATTTCGTCATAAGAAAAAAAATTATAAGTACAAAATACATTTAAAAAAAACTGAACCATTCATAGAAATTATATTACGTCTAAAATATCCTTTACGTCATAGTAAAGAAATAAAGAGTCGCTTTTTTTTCAAAAGAGAAGAATTTGAGTTGGAAAAAGAAGTAAGCTAATATTTTCCTTGTTCTGACAAAACTCCGATTGAATGTCAGCTACTCGAACAAGAAAAAACTTACATCCTCCGAGACAACTGTCACGACACGGATTAATTTTTAATATCTTGGAAGAAAGAATCCACTGAGTTCCAGTAGAATTTGATCAGAATGTCTGATCAGAACTACATGTTCTAAAACTGAGTGACACGGCTTTCGCTTCTTTCTTTTCATTCTGGAAGGAACTTAGTTGTGTTAGGAAAAAGAACAAAGCAAAGAAATATCATCATAAAACGAATAAAAAGAAATGGTCGAATGATCAAGTAGTGTTGTCAAGAAATATACGTAAATTCAACGAATTATAACATGGATTATAGTTATTCCCTTTGACCCACAATGCGTTTGACTGCATTTTTGTATTCCACGCCCGTCAGCTAGATTTATGCCAGGGTACCTCTTTACTTCTGGAAATGTTCTGTAGATTTTTTTTTCTTTCATCTTTCTTAGCACTCGAAGTACAAATGACTGTTGCATTCTTTTCGAATGCTGCTTTGCGAATTTTTTTTTTATCTGCGTCGCTTAATATTTTCAAATGAATAGGCAGACTTTCAAATAATTTATTTGTCTTTCATAAAGTTTCTTCTGTTAAGATATTTTAGAAACAAAAGATTATTTTTTTTTTGCATTTAATATAAAAATTTATTGATTTTTCGGAAAAAGTACTACTTATATATAAAAAATAATTTTTTTGATTAAAATTTAGTGCTACTTATCTCAAAAAAATTTGCTTTCATTAAGTTTTAAGAAGAAATACTACTTATCTAAAAAATTGTTTTGATTAATTTTTAGGAAGAAGTACTACTTACCTAAAAAAAAATTTGTTTTGATTTATGTTTAGGAAGAAGTACTACTTATCTCAAGAAATTTGTTTTGAATTCATTTTTGGAAAGAAGTACTACTTATCTCAAAATAAATCGTCTTGATTTTTGTATAGAAATTTTTTTTAAAATTTAAATTTAGATGATATAAAATATCACTAACGTTTTTATCAAATATTGTTTACAAAAGCTGAAGTATTTTTAATGGATGGCATTAAGTATATTTATCTGAGTTTTTAAGGATGAATTCTTTAAACTGTTTTGCTCTTTTCCAAATACCATAGAAATATGCTGTTATCAAAGTTATGAAAACCCTTTGTGCTATATTTTAACAGCAAATCCAAAACTATTGCTTACAATACGTAATAAAAGATTCTCATTTTTTAAACATTGTCTGAAAGCAATTAAGAATTCACTATTTCCTGACAACTTAAAACTAATTCAGTTCTAATATATATTTATATATTTGGTTTTTTTTTGTATTTAATTCAATTTATACATAAATTTAACACTGAATATGAGTAGCAAGAGTAATACTAAAATACGTATAAAGTTAATTGCTTCACCCTTTTAAATGGAAAAACGCATAAGCAGTAATTTCCATTTGAAAATTTGTCTCTTTTTAATGATTTGTTTTGAACTTATTTGAAGTGTTTAAAAAAGGCATTCTTTAAAGAAATATTTGGCGAATTTTTTTTACCAAACACTTAAAAACAAGTCTGAAATAGAATATTACACTTATATAACTTTTTAGCTAAATCCTACTATCATTAAACTGCAAAATTTTTCCTTTTCCACTTTCGAAATGTAATTTTAAAGCAAATAAGAGCTATTTAATGGTACATCAAAACGAATTTAGTTGAGAGCTAACTAGAATCTGATTTTTATAAGTTCAAACTCTTGTCTAGGTTTCAATGACATTGCTTTCTTGGTAATAATTTATATAATGTTAATAATAGTTTCTCGAATTTGATCTTTTGTCTAAACTCTTAGGATTTATTTTAATCATCTGATTGCACAAACACATATGTTTTACATTTGTAGAATATTGAATATAAAGTGTCTCTCTAACAAATGTATAAATTTCGTAAGTGCTCATTAGTGGAATAACTTGAACTATTGCATTCCAAATATCAATTCAATAGATATTTACTCTCACTTAAAATAATCAATAACTTATATTAGCTAACGATGTAGAGGAAAGTATCGTACGCTGGAACATTTTTACCTCAAAGCAAATTGCTTTCTTCTACCATTTAATGCTGTGGGCCTGTGTAGTCTACGTCTAACCACTAGAAAACAGTTTTAAAAGCTTGGTTGGTGTGTTATATCATGTAATAACTGTGCAAGCCAGACAGGAATACTTTCACATTTTCCTTCTAGAGTTTATTATTGATGGTATATACATTTGAATATGAAATATATTATTTACAATTGTGGATTACCTTTCAAGTTATTAATAATTAATAATGACTTAGATTTCTCCTCAGAACTTCTTCTAAACACACACACATTCTCTGCGTCGTGACTCCCTAATATTACTCATGGCTTCTACCCTCGAGCAACTGTTCTTCCACTCTTCACTTCATATCCTTTTGAGGACGGCCGGAACAGTTTCGTGGTGGTTAGTGATATGACATATCCTATCACGTGTTCCGTTGCAATTAAGAAATGTTTAAAACCATTAATATTTTGACATCATCATTTTGTTTTTATATTTATATTACTGTAATTTGTGTTTAATATAGAAATAATGTTCAATGGGAGTTATAACCATGAAATATACTTTATATAAATATAAAGGTAATTCTATTGAGCAATTAATATCTAACAGTATTTTGGTACTATAGTAGATAATCCAGTTTGAGTCACCGTGGCAAAGTGCTAACACAAATTGAAAATTCATTTGTTCTGAATTATGCTTAATTTCCTCTTTGCAGTCTAAAAGGCCTTTGCAAAAAGGAATCTTTGACATTGATTATATATTGTTACGGGACTGCACCCACTAAGTTCGTAAAATCAATGGATTCGTCTGTAGTGGGTGTATGGTGACGCAGTCAATAGGCTCCAATAACAAATAACGATATTTATTCACACGAACACACAGGCGACAATGCATAGCAGCACACATAGAAACAAACAGCAGCAAAAGGGTAGAAATCAGTAGTAAACAACAACCATAACACACAAAACGGTCAGACAGAATTCAGCAGGAGGAGGGAATCCATGTAGCTAATCTTCACGGTCTCAACAAACGCCTGCATTCTCCACTGTCTCCTCGCTTTAGCTGCATTCGATAAAGTCGTCGACCCACTACTAGACAACTGGCTACTCCAAACACTACTTGATGCTGCTTCAATACTTGTCTCCAAAACTCGACTCACGTTACCGATTTTCAATCCACTAATTGCTTGACCTCCACTCAACACTTGCGCTTTGTTTTACTGATTCAACTAATTCGTTGTTAACTATATGACTAACTGCACGACTGATTTCGGCTTCGATTGCCGGTCTTTTATAGTTTCCGAAGCAGGTCAGAGAAGATTCTCGAACAATAAGCATAACTAGGCTCCTATTGGTCCAACTGCCAATCCTATTGATCCAATTCTCGCTAAAGTTGACAAATTCGTCGCCAAACTCGGGGTTCATTGATCAGTATTCAATGGACCTGTTCGTAAAGCTATCTTTCCTATGAGGAAACTAATCATGCTGGGAAGCAACATCACAGATTTGTAACAATATTAATACATTAAAGATGAAATATCAAAGTCGAAGGAAAATGTTTGATATCAGTTATAAAATCAGAAATCAAATATTTTCCTACGGTTCCGTTGCTCAGTACTGAAGAATTTTTTTTTTAAAGATTTGCTTTTATTAAAAACATGATGTTTTCAAAATAAATAAACCCAATTTGCTGGAAAGAATCAACTTCACAAGGCACACTATGTAAAGGTTGCAACTAATTGAATTTCGAAATGCTTACATCATTTAGGTTGAATTTTCTATAATAAATTTGCAAACAATAAAAAAGTATTTATTTTTCAATTATTAATTTCATCGAGTTACTGATGGAGCAAAAACGTCCGCTGTCATGTCTTGCTGTAAGTAAAGAAAAAAGCTTGCTAAAAGTAGGCGCATTCCGGAAGCAAAGGAAAACAATTTTTTTGATGTGTTCACTATTATGTATCAGCATTTTCGAAGGAAAGGGCCTTTTACCACTATTTCTTTTATTAGATTGTTTATTTTAAAAATATCTTCGAAACAATTGGTTATGTTCCTTTATGCTGCCCTAGTTTTAAGTCTAGTTCCTATTTAACATAGGTACTAGTTCATTTCCGAATCGAATCGAATTTTTAGCAAAAAATTAGCGCAAGAAAATTCTGTACAATACCATCTATTGCGACGTTGAATAGTTTCTATAAATTTGGTATTGTTTCAGGAGGTATTAGGGATTGATGATTGGTTAACATGAACTAATTTATCAAAGAAAAATGTTGAATTAAAAGATATAATGAAAAATAGTTTATATAATGTGTCGGCTTTCTTTTAAATAACAGAGGCATAAGTCATTCATACTCAATATAGAAAACAGTTTAGATGAATCAATTGTTCAAATAAAAAAGGAATATTTAGAAATACGTTTACAAAAAAAAGGGAGTGGGGGGCACGAGAAATTTCAATTTCTATTTTCAGATTAAAATCGAAAAAAAAAACTTTTAAATATTATTTCATGTGAAATTAAGATATTGAAATTCCCATTAGATATGTTACGATAAATGTGATTAATCGCATGATTATGAGTAATTACCGTAGATTATTCATTATCACCATCAAAGATATGTTATGGTAAATGTGATTAATCGGGTGATTATGTTTAACTACCATAGATTATTCATAATCACCATTAAAGATATGTTATGGTAAATGTGATTAATCGGGTGATTATGTTTAACTACCATAGATTATTCAAAATCACCATTAAAGATATGTTATGGTAAATGTGATTAATCGGGTGATTATGTTTAACTACCATAGATTATTCATAATCACCATCAAAGATATGTTATGGTAAATGTGATTAATCGGGTGATTATGTTTAATTACCATAGATTATTCATAATCACCATTAAACTTATCGATGATTACGAATAATCCCTGGTAACTATACACAGTTACCATTTATTATGTATTATATGAAAATATGGATATTACATAATAATTTCCATAATAAATTATTATGGAAAATGGACACCCAAGTTGATCCATCACACTCAAAATGGGTTTAAGGAAAAAGAGAATAAATTACTTTCCTCATTTTCTCTAAACCCATTTTGGGTGGGATCAATCAACTTGGGTGTCTACTTTCCATAATAAATTACAGATTATTATGTTTAAAGTAACCTATACAAAATATTATCATGTGCATTCAGATTGAAATTTTCTTAATTTTGTTCTGATATATATCCGATCAAAAATTTGATAGAATTACGTATCGTCTCATGGTTTAGATGTTCATAGCGACTTCCCAAAATGAAGTTAAAATAAAGAGACAATTTGGCTATTAGTATATCTAAGAAAATCGATGAAATTCGAAGGAAAAGTACAAACTTATTTATAAAAATTTTTTTATGTGCATATAATGTCGCTAAAAGGAAGCAACTGCGAGAGTTCAATGAATAACGAATGCAAAATATTTTCAAGGGTTTTTTGTGTTGCGAGATACCAGCTGAAGAATAAATGAAATTTCAACACTTTGCAGCATCCAGTATTCCCAAAGCAGACTTCTAATCAATGCACTTGAATAAAACGTAAAAGGATTCAATTAAGAAGACAGACAAATTACACAAATGCATACAGTGAAGACATAGAAAAAAAATTCTGACGTCTTTATTCTAATCACATGGATGCAATTATGCCTTACAATATGTGCACGGATCTATCAATTAACTTTTTATGTTATCTTTCTTTACAAAAAAAGGTGGTAGCAATGTGGAATAGTAAGTTAAATTATGAATATGGGAATTTTTCTTGCCTTGATAGTTTCACCTAAATGCAGTGAGTTTTTATATAATAGAAAGTTAATTTAAAGATGACTTCAATAAAACCAGCGGTATTGGTCTCCCTAAAACTTTCCTGCGTAATCTCCAATAAATTTCTTATTCTTTTACATCTGCATAAAGCTGCAGATTTTGGGTAAGACCGCGAATTCCTTGCATAGAATTGGTAAAGGATAATAACGGGATATTAATCTTTGGCTTGAATTTAGCATTTTCGCTGAATCTGTCTTGACTAAAAGCAAGATATTTCCATTCGAATCTTAAGAACACATTGTAATAGCGGAAAGATAAAAATATTTTAGAGCCCGAAGTAAATTTTCTCTTTTCATATTTTGTGTAGGATGGAAGTTAATTTTTAATGAAAAATTAATAAGAATATTTCTGAACTATACGCATACATCAATCTATAAGTTGAAACACGATATTAGGATATTCTGTGGTTTAATCTTTTGATTATTTTTTGTTTACCATTCTTTAATTTCGAGTTAACCTTCCTACTTTTAAATTACTTTTCAATTTTCATGCTACTATCTTTAAAACTAATTTCCTTCAAGTATTAGAGCACTTTATCAATGATATCCCATCAAGTTCTGAAAAACCTGCACTGTCACATCTTGATAACCATTAAATTCATTTAACTATAACTGTTAGTGCGATGACAAAAACAATGCCGCGAACATCAATCCTCCAACAAGCATCGAATACATTTGTTAGATAGAGATGCATTTGATTCATTCAAAACTTATTACAACAGTGAGGAATGGATGTTCCTAATTGAATAGCGTGGAATGAATAAATGGATGTTCATACCAAGTAATAGACGTAAATCTTTCGATATATATGATGTGGATAAACTGGGTTGCTAAATCTGTTTCCTAATAATATCATGGAAGGTTTCAATCTCATAAGTTATAGGTTTTTCTTTTCTTCGATACGAATATTCTTACTAATAAAGAATTACTGCCTTCATATGCAATTGACAGACCAATGATTCATATATATAACATGCATACATGTATAATTCAACCGTTGTAGGCTTGTCAGCACAGATTCTGCCACAATCTTTTATAATTAAATGTACCATTGATTTCCTCAATGATATTCCCTGTAAATGTGAGATCCTTTCCTAAGGCTCAGCGAACAATAGGTACAAGTGAAGAAAAACAAAAAATTCAATAAAAAATTATCACTGACAGTCAAGAAAAACTAGTCTTACAGGTACTGAGATCAGTTGATGGCAACAACATTAAAAACATAGAGAATCAAACGAAACTCTGCAGCTTGAACAAAAGAGAGTTGAAAAAATTAATTCTGACAGTAGCGATATTTTTGCCAGAATATAAATATTCAGTAAAGATTTGTCTCGTTCATTAAATAATAATCTAATGAATATATTTTAAAAGGAAAGAATCTTTTCAAAAATTATGAACAGTTGTAATTAACGCGATTTTTGTTAGAAAATATACACGATATTTTCTGATAAAAAGGGAGTTAATTACAACTGTTCATAATCAAAAATAACTTATTTTATAAAAATAAAATTTATTTTCTCATTTACATTTGTTTTTTCGAATAAATGTAGATTAAAGGTACAATATTATGTTGTACCTTTGATGGGGAGACAGCATTATGTGGTCAAAGGTACATCGTAATGATATATCTTTTACTAAAATTAAAAAAAAGTAATTTAAAATGTTAAAATAGAAAAATTTCTAAATAGGTAATAAATGCAAAATTAAGAAGAGCTAAGATTGGCATTCGTAATAGATTTGAGATTTTGCATACGAAGCCTTTAAAAAAATTAATATTAAAAATCGGTCAAAGGTACAGCACAAACTCCATGCCATGAGTAAGAAATCTGCTTGCAGTTTATTGTTTTCCTCTTTTTTTAAAATATTGATTTCCACAATATCAAGCTTTCACAAGCACTCATTATGTAACTTAAATGAGATTTCGGGTTATTGAGCATGAATCAGAGTTCAACCACTACTTTTTTTTAATGACACGCAATAAGATCATACTTTGAGAATAAACTCTGCTACTGTATCTGGAAAGGTTGTGATAAATAGCAATTCGTTTCAGAATTTGCTAGTGGAGTTTCAAAAATGGTTTATGTTATATGTACACAGGAAAAGGCACTTTTCTTGCCAATGTAAGTAATAGTTGCGTCCTTTAAGGGCTCAGAGAATTGTCAGGATTGAAAATAAAAAGGGCTCTTGTTAATGTATCTATTTTTTATGTGTTATATATATGCATGTTTTATATTTAATTTCCTGACAGAGATTTTGCCTTATACAGACAGTTATCAATAATAATATGATCAATAAAGGGTTTTATTTCCCTTAATCTGAGTAAACATGTTTTCTGACTGATGTTGCACCAAAATAAAGGCTTATTCATTAGCAATTCAGATAAAAATGTTTTGAATGAAAAAATTTATTCAAATAAAGTATAATGATTTGGGGGAAGTCTTTTATTGTTATGAGCATTAAATCATTAGAGGAATAATTTTGACCGTGGTTTGTATGAAGCATAATAAGATTTGTTATATTTATTTATTTCTGAGATTTTTTTAATGGGAAATCGATGCCCAAAGATATATAATTGTACGAAGATATCATTCTTTTCAAGACCTAATTTTCTCGTTATTGCTATCAAGCAGGTAAAAAGAATGCTGCTTCATTGTTCATAAAAAATACTTCAAACACACTACAATAGAAGATTTTAATAAAAATGTATTACTGGAGAAATACGTGTTTTGGTTTTTCTATAACTTAGACAATTGAAACACGGCTACCTTTAATAGTGTGATATCTTTTTAGTAATCCATACAGGATTCTTTTGAGGAATAATAATTTTAAATAATTTGTTTAAAACAACTATTTACCACCATTTCCACCATTACTAGAAAGTTAAATAGAGTTGCGATTAGCAGAAATGCATTAAGATAAAATTTTCAACTAGGTTGTGTTTATGTAGAATATAAATCTTTAATGAAAAATTTATGATGACGATCCTAAAAGCATATTTATAGATGGTGGTTTAAACTAATTCTCCAATGCTTAGAAAATTTCCAAAATAACACTAAGAAAACTTCAATATCATTGATAGTTTGAATATGTCTTCTTTGAGTCTTTGAAAATCGGACACATCTAAAATAGCCAAGATATTTTCTTCCAAATGACGATTTTCTAAAATCTTACTATTTTTTCTTATAATAACAATAGTTTAAACTTTTACTATGTATGATTTTTTAATTTAATGTTTAAACCTTATTGTGACAGACGCTGTTTTTTTGAAATAAAATATTGTTTTAGGAAAATCCAATCGGTCGGGTGAGAGTGTACGGTAAAAAGTTCCATTACTGATACGGACGAGCTATTTTACACGAAAATCCACGTATACGTAGCAAAGCACAGCCGAAGCTTAAAGAACAGCACTTGAAATATATAGTAGGAGACAAGTAGAAAGTCGATATTGAACAACCGTAACAATGCAATTAAAAAGTGAGATTTCGCTCAACCCCCTTTTCTTCGGCTACTACAGCTAACCTCTTTCACTTCATTTGAATTTTACTATTGATTTCTCTCAGTTTCGTCCTTCAACTTTTTATATCTTCCGTGATATGGAATCGAATGTTCTAGAAAAAATCTCAAAATTCTCCTGATGTAGGTATCGCAATGATTCTCGAATATTCTGGGTCCTTCATTGTTGTCGCCGAATTCATCATTGTGTTTGCTGCCAAGACGAAAGGTCGTTAATTCGACATACATTCAACAACCATTTCTACATCTATAAAACTATTTTCCTTTTCGGTAGACGCTCTGTGCATGGAAGCAATATTACTAATGCGATTCAATATTTAAACGTAATTATCTTGTCTTTCGATAAAATATTATTATCTTTACTCAGGTATTCATATGCTTGGGTCATATATCCCCAATTATTAAGCTAACGCTATTTCATGAAACATATAATACCTAAAGAATTTCCCCATTTTATACGAAAGTATGAGTTGAATATTCGTTCAGCGAAAGTAATAAAAAAGCAATATTTTTGCGAAATATTGGTTCGATTTAACATAACTAATCGACCCATGACGTAACAAAGACCCATGATAAAGGGGAAGTGAGGCATTCTCTGTGGTGTCTAGGTGTTATCTTGCAGAATTTAGGTAACACCAGAAATAAAAATTTAACTAAACTCTAATATAAGGGCTAAAGAAGGGCTTCCTTCTTTTATCCATTAAATTATTAATTATTATTTTTTGTTTTCCTTTTTCATAGATTTCTCAGAAAGAGTAAGTAAGAAAATTTTATGAAAAACGAAACATCACATTTAAAATATAATTGCCGATGGAAGTTGTCTGTGGAGTGTTTATTAATTTTTCTATTTTGTTTTTAATTAGTTTGAGTAAATTTTGAAATGCAAAAAATATAACTTTAATCAGATCACTGCAACATTTTCAGGACAAAAAGATAAAAGATAGTCTAAAGTTTTCAGATTGAAATTATTTTCGACGTTAAGGAATCAATTTATTATGTATTTGAATTTCATAGCGTTTTTCAATACTTGTAACTTATATGAGTTTAAAGAAAGATTTAAAATTGTGTTTACACTGATAGTTAAAATTCGCAGATAATGAAAAATTAATTTCAATTTTTTTAAAATCGAGTCAAAAAACATGAATTATCCTTATATATTGAAATAATTATTTTTTAAAAAACTCTTTCTAAACCAAAAATAAAATAATAAATTTATAAATAAAATAAAATACAAATGAAAAAACTTTACTTAATATTTCGATTTTTTATTATTTAACTCTATATATTCTTTATAAGGCATTTTATGGCCTTCTGGGCAATAAGCTTTCTTAACCATTTTTAATTCAAAAAACTATATAGTATAGGCTTATAGCTTATAGATGTTATATTTCAAAAAGCAGTGAGGGAATAATAACTTTTTTGTTCATCAAATACTACTAAATTCTTTTAGTTACGAAAAAATTTCCACAGATTAAAACAATCGTTTGATCAACTCCAATGCATTTCTTCATTTAATTATTTTTTTTTTTGTTATTGTAAAATTATTCGCTTGATTATTGAAGCAAAATATTTTTAACAAGCAAAACAGCTTTATTTTCAGCCCGATTTCGATATTCTTTAAAAGCCATGCTCCTGTTTGCTAAGCGAAATGGAAAAATCGGGAATTTGCAAAGTAATTGTTCTAGAAAATCTGAGTTTATTAAAAAAATATTTAAATCACATCATCCATACGAAAAAGTTTTACGCTAGAAATATAGAAAGCAAGAGATGCCTTTTTCATGATCATTTGTTTTGAAAAAAATAAAAAGGCTTTTGGAGTATTCTGTTTTTGATAACAATAAAACATATTCTGACATGGATTTTCTATTAATTAATATTTAAATTCTTCTGCATTTTTTAAATTTATACTGTAAAGAGTAGTTTTGATTTTACTTTCATTTGACTTAAACTATATCAGTATTAATTTTTTAAATTAACGAATACAAGCAAAATGGTTAAAGCAATAAAAACAGTTGCTGGAATTATTCTGTTTTTTATTATATAAATTCTTTTTGCGAAAGTACGATATCTTACAATTCCTGACCAATAAAAAAAAGAATAAATAAATAAATAAATCGAAGTTTATAAAATAATTGCTCCAGAAAACTTTCCAGGTATGGCAAAATCTTTTTTACTCAAATCATCCTAGCAGAAGAATTTTTACACAAGAAATATTGGAAGGCAAGAGTCAAGTTTATGAGCAATTATCGAGTGAAACTAAGCCAAGGAAATTAATTCTTTCTCTGTCTGCCTGTCAGAAGAAGACACGACATGCCAGATCCAGCAGTAAAATCATGGCAATATTCTTCGTACCAGTTATCCAAGAAGTAACTATGTGCCAAATTTGGTAGCACTAGGCCCAATGGTCTAATACATCATGAATGAATTTTATTTAGAAACAGCATTATGTAAATCTATAAACATTATCGAGTTAAAAAGTATCCATACCTTACTTCTCATTAATATTCAACATTATCTGCAGCTAAGACAATGGACAATATGTAAATATTTCTTATTTGATTGAAGGAAAAAGATTTGAAACTGGATTAAATTTTTATAATTTAAAAAACAAACACAGTTTTCAATTTAATTATATTTTAACATCACCAGTAGTTCACGCCGAATTTATATAACAATGTATTCAAACTTTTAAATTATTTAATGCTGTACCTAAACTCACCTTCGAATGCGAAATTATGGTGCTGTTGTATCAAATCAGACTGCAGATCATCAGCTCAAATTCGACTGCAGTCAAAATGCTCGGAAATTAGTTTTTACGTTATTGTGTTTTATTTCTTTCTTGTAAATTATTCATCCAGATTATTATTATTATAAACTATAATTATTGTTTTTAACTGTATCTTATCTCTAGAAAGTCCTGGAAGTTCTATCTACTATTTTTTCGATATGTATGATTGAGTTCTACTTTATATACAATCAAGAGTTTGTGTTTTATTCTAGCTTAGATTACAAATTTCTTTAACTAATTTTCTGTATGAGATAATATAATTTCATCTCTGAAGGAAAACGTATTTCCTCATATATCTTTTACTTTTTTTCATACAAAATTTTGAATAATTTCACCGAGTAAAATTTATATTAGAGAGATACATTTAATCAACGCATCATTTTGATAAATAATTCTAAACAATACATATTGTTATTTATTACGCACTGATTTAATAATAATTCACTATTACTTCTATGCAATTTACAAAATGAATAATTTAAAGACTGCAATAATCTTTTTTACTAAGTTTATTGAATGTTATAACTATTAAATCGACATTTCTACATCAATGGATGTTTATCATATATCCTAAAACAAAATTCAAACTTCATTACAAGAAAAAACAAAATGACAATTAAAATGTTTAAAATTCTTACATTTTCAAAATGTTTCCATCGTCACTTACTAGATTCAGTTGAATTCTAAAAGATTTATAATAACAAAGAACGCATCAAAAGAACGAGAATCATGTCTACAATTTAATTTTTTTCTATTTCAAGAACGGAAATCGTTTGCAACATTTATTTATCTCGTAAGAATATTCTTGCTGTGGAGATGCATGGGTTTTATTTTTTACGACGTGATAGAAAAGCGGATTTGCAACGAAAGACAGAAAATAAATATTTGTATCTCCAGAGTCAACATTTAAAATAAGAAAAGAATTTTTTATTTGGAATACAAATCAAGAGAGTTCCTTTTCAATTTCTTTACGCTGGCTTTTATAAAGAAGAGAATATGTCTCCTACCATTCTTTTGTGCATTATTAATTTCCTTGTTTGAGCAAATAATATCAAGAAATGAATTGTTACGAGTTTCTATCGCATAACGAAAATATTTCTAAAGCGATCTTTAAGAATAGTGATTGTCTTTGAAAATGTCAATTCCACAATTCGCGTTAAAATAAAATAACAAAAAGGATCCATTATTTAAAAAGCATATATTTTTATTCGAGTATTATTAGTTATATTTATTGAAGAATCGATATAAATTTCAAAAATAATATGAATAACTATATTCTATAGCTTTTACTGTAATGCAAATGTGTTTTTCTGTTCGTGAAGATAAATGAAAATGTCGAAAATATGAAAGTGCTATCGAAATTTTATTTTGCACTTTTTTCTCGAGTTGTACTTATTACATAAAATCTCTCATTTTCGAAGTGCTAATAATAATAATTCTAGTTAAGACGTTTATAAATCAATAATTTTATACAGAAGAAATAACTATGTAAGTGATTTATGATAAAATAATTAATTTAGTTAATGAATGTAAAAATAAATCGATTCCAATGCTATAGCGGAATGCATTTATATAATTTAAAGGATATTTTGCTTTTTTTACTAATTGGATATTTCATGGGATATTTATTTCAAAGGTTTAGAAATTTTTGAAATTATGGTTATTTTCCTAAGGTATATTATTTTTTTCTTCTATTTTTAAAGTGAACGGTATGTCGGTCTCAATTTTGTTCTATATGAATAATCTGGATGTCTAAAAGTCAAGTTTTCATGTTTGTGTTTTCAATATTTACGAATTTAATTATTTATGTGAGCAATCCTGTAAAATATAAAAAGTGCAACATAGCAATTTCTTTTTTAGATTTCATTTGCATTTCAGTCAGCTCATATGACATCACAAGCACAAAGTAAACATGCAAAGAAGTGGTTATGTGAAATATAGGATACATATGCGGTTGTAATCTGGCATTTTATACTGCATAAAAATAATATGGAATTAATCTTAATATTTTATATAAAAATATAGATGTAAAATGATAAAGTACAGAGAGACATACTTTTTAACCAGAAAAAAAATACATTATTGCTTAGAATTCGTATGATATAGAGGAAAAAGGACAATTATAGTAATCGCGAACTACTTTTAATATTGAACTAATTTTATCTTTTTAATATTATAGTTTATTTTTTTAATCATTTGCATGTCTCTGATATCCCCAATTGTCACGAGATTCTTATTAATCATAGTTGAATTTCACTTTGGATGAGTATGTATTATTAGAAAGGTTCATTTGAAAACTATGATCAATAAGAAAGATACAATATTAGAAATGTTCCTGCAGCTTCAGAATTTCCGAAAAAGAAAATAAATCGTAGAAAAAAAAAGAAATTTTTAGTGCTTAAACATAAAGTAAGAAATGAATTAAAGTGAAAAGCATTTTATGAAAATGAATTAATCAAGGCATGTACAAAAAGATAAAATTGTACCTGGTTCGGTTATTCTGCAAAAGCAAGCAAACTAAGCATAAAGAACCTTTAAATTTTTAATGATGATAAATACGAAATGCGAATAGAAATGAGCCAATATTCTTTTCTCTAGCTGAACGTTAACAACTAGAACAAAAAAAAAATTTTATTCTTTGAGATAATTATAGAAATTTCCATTAATTTTTAATTTTTCAGAACAAAAAATATTGAGTTCCGCAATAGTTTGATCAGAATGCTTGATTAGAAGAATAACCCATGGGAGAATTGTCTGAAATAAGTTTCGTTTTCTTTTTTTTCCTATTTCTAGCAGAACATATTTTGGAAAAAAAACAATTCAAAGAAATATTTTTATAAAAAGAATGAGAAGAATAAACGAAATAAGCGAGAAATCAAGCATTGTCGATCTAAGAACATAAACAAACTGAACGAACTCTATTACAAATCACAGTTTTTTTAAGCCTATGAATTCGTGTTCCATAATCGGCAGTTGCCAGATTTACGTCAGTATAATTCTTTCTCCTGAAAAATAATGTATTTTCGTAGAATGTTTTTTTTTTATATATATTTTCAGCAACCTTAAAAACTCTTGTTGAAAGGAATTTTCTTTGAACGAGTTTCTTTTTTTAAATCTGGGTCACTCAATATCTTTATATAAATAACTTTATTTCGAAAACGATTTATTTTTAGGCAGAAACTTTCCTTCCAAACAACTATTTGGGAAAGAAAAAAAAATGTATTTATTTTTCATACTGAAAAAAATCTTTGTTTTTAAGAAGCGTTACAACTCGCAAAGAAATATTGCACATGGTAAAATGCATGTTCATTTCAAATAATAAATTAATTTTATTCAATTGTTTTTATTAATTTTATTTATGTAGAACACCATCTTAAAATGAAAATCTTTACTAATGATAAATATGTATATAATGACACTCTGCAGCCTAGGCCGTTTAACCTATTGCTTATACTTTTGAGGGAGAAACTGTGAATCTTCGAGTGATTTTTTTGATATTTTAATCAGAATTTTAATTAACTAAAAATGCAACTGAATTTTGAAATTTTATAGATATAATTTCCAGAAATATTATTACACAAAAATAAATTTCATATCTTTCAAAAATTTAAGAAATTTTTTTAATGATATAAATTTAATTATCATTCAAAATTTTTCTGAATTTTGGCATTTTTTTAGAAACGGCTCTTTTGCCTAATTTCCATCAATAGATTCCATTGTTGTCCTGAAATTCGAATTGATTCCGTTGTTTTATCAAATACTTAATCAGCATGATTTTTCCCCCGCTGTTGAATGCAAAGAAAATTTTTATATACACTGATGGACAAAATTAAGAGATGGAAAGCATTTTCGCACATTTCTCTAAAAATACCGCACAAAACCTGGACAGTTGATTGCCATATATGGTCACTGTAGTGCTATTGGCCCTGAGATAAGTTTACGTATTCTTGTGGGCGTTGTTAAGCCAGCAGGAGGTATAAAAGTCCGCATCGAGCTGTTCATCTCATTCCACTCTTCAACACAGTTGCAGATTTTAGTGCATTTTTTGAATAATCGTGTTGTTTCTTGTTGGTTTTTAGGTGAAATGAGTGGACATCATCGTTTAGACGACGGTATGAGGTGGAGAATTGTGGGTATACTTGAGGCAGGCCAGTCCCAAGCTCAGGTTGCTAGGGAATTGGATATAACACCAAGCGTCATTTCCAATTTGTGGAGTCAATTTAAAACTAGTGAGACAGTATGCAGACGACCAGGACAAGGTCGCCCGAGGGCTACAACGGCCAATAAAGACCGGTATTTGTTCTTTTCAGCTAAGCGCCAGAGGACGGCTACAGCCACTCAATTGTCTAGGGACCTCGCGGCTGCTACAGGAACATCAATTTCGAGTAAGACAGTTTCCAGAAGACTCCATGAAAGAGGGCTGTATGCCAGGAAGTCCACTATTTGCATCCCACACACTCCTTCCTAAAAAAGAGCACGTGCAGAATGGTGCAGACAACATCAGAATTGGAGACAGCTTCAATGGGCTAATGTTCTCATCACCGATGAGTCCAGATTCAGTCTACAACCTGATTCTGGACGGTTATTGATATGGAGGGAACCTGGAACCCGATACCATCCCAGCAACATTATCGAAAGGGACCATTATGCTGGTGGAGGACTCATGGTTTGGGCAGGATCATGCAAGATACCCGCACACCGCTCCATGTGTTTGACAACGGTTCCGTGAATGCCCAGAAGTACAGGCAGGAGGTCCTAGAGCCCTATGTGCGTCTTTTCAGGGGCGCTGTTGGCCCTGAGTTCATTTTTATGGACGACAATGCGCTACCACATAGGGCTCTCATGGTTGATGAGTATCTGGAAAGCGAGGACATTCAACGAATGGATTGGCCAGCCAAATCCCCTGACCTGAATCCTATTGAACATGCTTGGGATGCTCTTGGGAGAGCTATTGCGATGCGCCAACCTCCCCTCAGAACCCTTCTAGAGTTAAAAATTGCTCTGGTGGAAGAATGGGAGGGTCTTCCACAACCCCTCCTTAACTCCCTTATTAACAGCATGCATACTAGTTGTGCATGCTGTCTGTCTGTCAGGGGTGACCATACACCATACTAGAGGCAACACGCACTGTACAAGCCTCACTTTTATTATCATCTTTTATCGTTAAGTTCAGACTACATTGGATTTATTGGCAATAGGTCTTGCCAGTGAATGGCACTTTCATTTTTGTTTTGCATACTTTATTATCATGGCATAAGCTATATCCATACCAAATTTCATTTATTTATATTCAGTATTTTTTGAGATATTTGGGAAAATGTCTTCCATCTCTTAATTTTGTCCACCAGTGTATGTGTAATATTTAAGACGAATAAAAAAAGTGAAAATTTCGGAGATTGATAAACCGGACATTTTTGCTTTTGATAGAGCTCTGATGTTATGAAACTGGTCTCCAGCAGAAAGATTCATGTAACATAAATAAAACTGAAATAAGCCAATAAAATTAATACGATGTTAATGTCTCTCAATTTGACGGAATTATAGAAATGAAGTTGAATTTAAAAGATTTATTTAAAATTAAATATAACCAGTATATAATTCACAGCGAACCAGTTGACTACTGGAGACGACTAGTATTTCAAAAAGACAATGAAAGAATTTTCGTTATAAATTTTCAGACAATTTTAAATCAGTGAAAAATGTTTTCTTTCAATAAAATTAAGTCGGATGTTTTCAAGTATTTAACACGAGAGTTTACAAATAATAATAAAAAAAATTATAAAATAATGCACGTTCTAAATTGCAAGAATATATTTATCAGGATTTAAAAAGTGATTTTACAGATAAATTGGTATTCTTTCTCTTATCTTATTTGAATAGGAAGTTGGAGTATTTTAGGGTGTCCTTATTTTTTTCTACTCTAAAATAAATAATTAATTTTTTAGAAAAATTTTGGATTTTAAAAGAAATTTGAATATTAGCAAAATTTTGAATTTTAGAAAAATTTGAATACTAGCATAATTTTGAATTTTTGAAAAATTTGAATACTAGCAAAATTTTGAATTTTAGAAGCAATTTTTTTCATCTGCTTTTCGTTTTTGAATATTATTCAAGGCATTTAACATTGAACTGATATTTAATGTTGCGACATTTGTAGCTTCACCTTCTTACTATAGAGCCCTCAATAATGCATATTAAAAAAAAAAATCAGTTTAAAGAAAATACATATACGCCCCTCCACCCTCCTCCACATTATTATTTTTAATTTGTGTTTTTGAATTCAAGAATGCGTGAAATTTCTTAGAATGGACTTGATTTCTCTGCTATCTGCTCTACATATATGAAACATTATTTGATGCAGGAAATGTTAATTCATTTTTTTGAATGATTTTTCTATATCAACGTTATTTATATTTATATTTTTAAATCTGAAATTTTGATAGAATTGTTTAAGATGTTTTAATATCGATTTTTGTGTTATTATATAAGGTATATCAATGATGGGCAATTAAATAAAGCAATGAAATGATTTTTAAATTCAAAATACACTTAATTAATTTTATATAATTTCTAAATTATATATATATATATATATATATATATATATATTGTTAATATATAAAATTCACATATCTATTATAGAAAATAATGAATAATTAAACTCAGATGGAGATTATGATAAATTCAACAGGCTCTAATTTAATGTTACTAGTTTTTCGAGATTTTGCCCCGTCATGTTATGCCTTGTTCGGATTTCGACTGTTGAAATTATGCTCGGATCCAGCTGTACCGACATGTTTGAAAATTCTCGATCTCTCATTCAATTCTTCCAATACGCTGTAGAAGTGGAGAGACCGAAACTAAAGACGATGAAGACAAACGTGTTCTTCTAATAGCAAATAGCATAAAATTTTAGACCGTGGGAAAGGGATTAGAGTTATCTAATTGAAAATGAGATTCATTCCTATTCATTTAATAAATAGAAAACGACCCATACGGATCCAGGTGTGTCTTCAAGCCTTAAAAAAATCATTTGCTATTTGAAATTATTAGTGTTTGTTTATACGAAAACTTAAGCACTTAAATTAGAATTACTAAGTTAACTAAGAACTTTGGAGTTTTTTTTAAAACTTCAGAATTGCTAATTTTATTTAAAATTATTTCCCATCTCTAATAATAATAAATGTGAATATACGTGTATTCTGCTGGAGGGCAGACCATTAGACCTAGAGATACCAAATTTGATACAGTACTTCGGAAGTGAGAACTCTGAGATACTGGAAAAAGTACCCAGCAAATCAGTGCGATATTTTTGAAATTTTAATTAGAATGTAAATTAATTAAATAGTCAGCAACATTTTGCTCTTCTCTCAACGTATCTGCTAAAGATGTATACAAAAATTAATCTTGCCCCATCTTGAAACTCAAAAAGTATCTTTTCATTAATATCAATTTAAATAATTTGCAGTTGTTTAAGGCCGGGTTAACCTGATTGGTAGGGCTTTGGATTCTTATTTATTGGGTTGAGAGTTCGAACCCCGCTGGCCCAAGACTCTCTATGTATATGGTGGCTGGTACACGGGCTCCTTTGACGTAGCCACAAAATCCTCCAAATCGAGATAATATCAGTGGGGGTTCTGGATGTAAATGTATAAATGAATAGAATATGTATAAATGTAAAAATGTATGAATGAATAAATAAACGATCTGTGAATAGGGCTGTGACGCATCAGTAGTCAAAACTTAATTTCGACCCTAGATGGCGGTACTGAAACAAGAGACGCTGAAAACTTGGCTTAAAGTTGCTGACTTCGTCAGCATGCGTATCTACGACAAGTGACATTAGCAACAGCAACTGTTTTTTTTAATATACTTCTAATTAAATTTTAAAAATATTTTAACGATCTTTTTATAATAATATATTTCTTTGTTGCAATGAATCTCAAATCATCTCAATGTTTTTCATCTTGTTTTTTTTATTGAAGTTGAAGGTATGAAGATATGGCTTTTTTGAATGTTGAATTAGTTTATGTATCAAATATACATTTAAGAAATTTTTTTTACATTTTGCTGTATTTATAATAAAATTTAGTTTCCAAAGTAAGCAGTGATGAAAAAAAATATTCTAAAATGTGCCACATTTAAATACTGCTTCTGTAACATAACTAGACACATAAAAAAATTGGTAGCTTGAAAATTATTCCCGGGTTTAGTACATTTATTTTTCTATCGGATCAGATTGAATAACCCTTTGAGATAAACCTTGAGTTTTGAAATGTGTTAACAGAAATATGCTGCGAAACAGTTAACAGAAATATGTTGCCAAATCTGCATTCAATGCGGAACGGTTCTACTTCCTGTTCATATATTTTTCCATAATCATATAGAGTTTCAACATTAATTGCATTAGTTGAAATTATTTGCATTAGTTGAAATTATTTGCATTAGTTGAAGCTCAATCACTCTTCCAAATTAAACAAGGCGAATCTACAAAAAATTTAAAAAGATGGATCTCACAATGAGTAGAATGTAGAACTTCCAAAATATTACGATTTATATTTCGTTTAAAATTTTTAATTTAAAATATTCTTCTGAGGAAAGCGTTAAGAGCAAGTTATATAAATTATTTAATTTGGTTTTTTTTAACAAAAATTAATCAAAGAAATCGTCTTAGGGAGCTATTTCTTTATAGTTTTTTAAAATCATTTGTTTCATTAAAGTACGTTTAATTTAAATTGAATTAATGTTGAAGCAAATTTTTTAGCGCACACATAATTTTAATTAATTTTTTTATTGCATTCATTTTTACTAATCATAAAATTGATTAATATACTCGTATATGTAGCATTTGAATAGTATAAAATCCTTTACTCTTAAAAGAGGATAGAGTGAGATATAATACTAAAGGCTTCCTGTGCTTCTTATTCTCTGCAGTTTTAAAAGAATGCGGTTACTTGCCTTACTTTAATAAATGCCGGTGTCCTGGCATAGGGGTAGTGTCGCGTTGATTCTCTATATCTATTAATATTGTCTATGTTTCAACTTTTGTTTTGTTCCGAATGGCAACGGTGTTAAAAAAGATGTATATATAGTTTGGAATTCATTAAAAGAGGTTGTGTGTTTACTTTTGAGAATGGCTTTGAGTTTTATATTTACGCCATAAACAAATGCCCTTTCACCCAAGAAATCGAAAGCAGAGTCTTTAATGAAAGTATCTGAATAAGAATATTATCTGATTCGATGTCAAACCGTGACATCTGGCGTCCACGACAGGACTCGGTTGCTTTTTAAGAGTAAGTACGAAACATTTCAGCATTTATTTCATTATGGAAACTGTTTTGAAAGATAGGAAGCAACTGAGAAGACTGTTTACTATAGCATGCAATTCCTTTGACAAGGCAGAAAATCAACTGAGTTGTGCCGATAAAATCAATAAATTAAAGCTAATTGAGGAGAAAGCTTTATTAATGATGGCATGTGAAGAAAAATTTAAACAGTTGTTGTATTCCGAGGAGACTTCCGATACTGAAATCGAGAGAAGTAGATGAGTCGGAAACTTACATTGATCGCTGGAGATCTTTAAAACAAAAGTTAGAATCATTTGTGATTGAACAGTTATCCTCTAAAAATGAAAGTTTTAATATTGGTACGAATACCTTATTAAATTATCCAAAAATAAAATTGCCTACTTTTGACGGTAATGTACGCAATTGGTTATATTTTTGGGGACAGTTTCAAAAAATTGATGAGGACATTAATATCGATTCTCACGATAAATTTTCATATCTATCTCAAGCAATGGAACGAGGTAGTCCTGCCGAAGAATTAATTAAAAGTTTTCCTCCAGGTGGTAATAGCTATGAAAAAGCTTTAAAACAATTAAAATTGCGTTTTGGCAGAGAAGAACTATTAATTCAAGTATACGTTAGAGATTTACTAGCATTAGTTCTTCAAAAACAGAACTGTTCAAAAAATTCATTAAGAAAGTTGTTTGATCAACTCGAGAGTAAACTACGTTCACTTGAACTATTAGGAGTTACTAGGGAGAAATATGCTGCTATGTTATTTCCTCTAGTTGAGTCATCGCTACCAGAAGAAACTTTGATTGCTTTGGAGCGTTATAGATCGGCTCATCGTAGAGTTCGTGAAACGAACACGAATGATTCCGATCAAAATTCAACTAAAATAGAAAAAAGTGATTTAGAATTTATTTTAGAATTTTTACAAGATGAGGTTGAATCAGAAGAACGCATTCTTCTTGCTTCTAGAAGTTTCAACGCTTCTAAACCGAAAGCGGGAGTGAAATATAATAAATTTTCTGGTGATAAAAAAATGAGTGAAAATAAAACTAGGAATGTAAACTTTTATGAGGCACCTAGTGCAACTGATCTTTTGACTTCGTCGCAAGTGTCAAAACAGTGCATATTTTGTTCTAATGCACACTATTCTGGAGATTGTTTTAAAGTAAGAAAAATGCCCTTGAAGCAAAGAGAGGCAATTGTTCAACAATCTCATAATTGTTTTTTATGCTTAAAAACTGAACATTCTGTCAGAGATTGTAATGTCAGAGCTAGTTGCTTGTGTTGTGGCAAAAAAACACCACATTCTTCTGTTTAGAAAAATGAATCCGATACCTGAGTCTAAAGACAAAGAATCGCTTGAAGTTGATAAGAGAACTGATAGTAGTTCTAAAATGGATCAAGCTCTTTCCAACTTGTCTACCAATCCAAACGTAGTCCTGCAGACATTCAAAGTTGTAATTAGAGGCAACGGGAAAAAACGTGTAGCAAGAGCTATTATCGATATTGGTTCACAGTGGTCATATTTACTACGAGCTACAGCTGAAGAAATGAGCTATGAGCCTACCAGCTGTGAATATTTGCAGCACTCCCTATTTGGTGGCAAGCATACTCGGGTATGTAAACATGATGTATATACTTTGTATTTATCGAGTGTACATGAGAATTATAATTGTAATTTTAAAGTTCTTAGTCAACAAATTATTTGTAAAACTGTGCCACCTACTGTGAATGAGTTTTGCGTGAAGCAGTTAGCTGCTTATAATGTAAATATTGTGGATAATTGTGAAGATCCTATTGAAATCCTTATCGGAGCTGATGTAGCTGGGAAGCTCATGACAGGAGGTTATCGTGAAATGTCTTGTGGACTCGTAGCGATTGAAACAAAACTTGGGTGGTCTGTAATGGGACGAATAACTGAGACTGCGAGAAGTGAATGTTCATCTTTATTAGTTCAGTCCATGTTATCTACAGCAGAGAAAATAACAGACTTATGGTCCTTGGATACTCTTGGTATAACTGACCCATCTGTGAAGAAAAGCCAGATCGAGTTGCAAGAAGCTGCTCGAATGCATTTTCTAAATACAGTTCATTTGGTAGATGATCGTTTTGAAGTAGATTTGCCTTGGTTGGAAGATCATCCACCACTCCCAGATTATTTTGATTTAGCAAAGGGAAGACTGAACAAGACTGTTAAACGTCTTAAAACCGAGTCTAATTATGAAGCTTATGAGAATGTTTTTCGGGAATGGCTTGAGGAGGGAGTAATTGAGGAAGTTGCCAAAAATGATCAGGCTTCAGTACATTATCTGCCTCATCGAGCAGTTATCAAGGAGAATAGCACTACAAAAATCCGGCCTGTCTTTGACGCTTCGGCCAAGGCAAAGGGATTTCCTAGTCTTAATGATTGTCTTGAGAAGGGGCCGAATCTAATAGAGCAGATTCCGAGTATTTTAACCCGATTTCGAAAAGAGAAGATCGGTGTTATTGCTGACATCCGAAAAGCCTTTCTACAAATAGGTGTTTCACCCACGGATAGAGATTACTTGAGGTTTTTGTGGATTGGTTATGATGGTCAGCTGAAAGAGTACAGACATTGCCGTGTAGTTTTTGGTGTATCGAGTAGCCCTTTTCTTCTAAATTCTACTATTCAGCTTCATTTACAAACTGTTTTGGAAAAAATAGGAACTGGAGAATCTTCGTATCCAAAAGATGTCATTCAAAAACTTGCGCATAGTTTTTATGTCGACAATTGTGTTAGTTGCGTTAAAAATGAAAAAGAACTACATCGTTTTATTAACGTTTCGACTGAGGTAATGGCCGAGAAAAAATTCGAGCTTAGAGGGTGGGAGTTCAGTGATGTCCATGCTGATACTTCTGCCGATACAATTGTGCTCGGCCTGGTATGGAATAAAAATCTGACACTCTACGAATTAATACTGCAAGTGTAAAAGAATTATGCTTTGAAAAGGTAACTAAGCGATTAATCTTATCTACAGCTCATAGATTGTTCGATCCTCTTGGTATATGTTGTCCTGTCATCCTAATTTCTAAATTATTGCTTCAAGAAACGTGGAAGCAGAAAATAACATGGGATGAAGAAGTTGATAAAATTACAAAAAATACATTATTAAATTGGCTAAAAGATATTCACTGTTTAGAGAAAATCCGTTTTCCAAGATATTTTGGTTCAGAGATTGCAAGTGGAGATATTTCAGTACATATTTTCTGTGATGCTAGTAAGCATGCTTATGCTGTCGCTGCTTTCATCCGAATACAGATTTGTGATTCAGTTAAAGTACAACTTATACAAGCCAGGAGTAGAGTTTCACCAACAGGAAAGGAAGGGATTACTATCTCTAGACTTGAGTTACTTGCAGCTACTGTCTCAGCAAGACTTTCAACTTCTATTTTGTCAGAGATACAGAGTGAAGAAGTTTACTTCTGGACTGATTCTTCGACTGTCTTGACATGGATTATGAGAGAAGAAGCCTGGAATGTCTTTGTCCAGAATAGAGTGAAGGAAATTAGAGCGTTAACAAATAAAAGTTCTTGGAGACATATCCCTGGTTCCATGAATCCTGCTGATCTTCCGAGTAGTGGTTGTTCAGCTCAAACTTTATTGAAATCTAACTGGTGGTTAGGACCAAGTTGGCTTTACTTGCCTAAAGAGGATTGGCCAAAAGGAAATCTAAGCTTAATGAAAGCGAGATTGTTCGGGAAAAGAAAAAGACCATAGTTTCATCTGTGACAAGAAGTTTGATTTCTACAAGTTTTGTTCCTAAGGAAGACTGGTATTACAAATATTTTTCGAAATACCAGAAAATAGTTCATCTAATTGCCTGGATTCTACGGTTTACCTTTAATTGTCGAGCTGAAAAAATTAAGAAAAGACATGGAGACCTTGATTTTGATGAAATTTTTGAAGCCGAGAAATTATTAATCAAAATGGTTCAAGAGGATTGCTTTGTAGACGAGAGAGATAATAAATTAAAACCTTTAGGAGTATTTAAGGATCAGAGTGGAATCCTCAGACTGAAAACGAAACTTACCTTTCGACAGGATTCAGAAGAGTTTAAAACTCCAGCTATTCTTCCGTCCGATCATGAGGTGGTCAAGAGATTAATACGATATTATCACGAGAAAAATGCACATGCTGCTACCCAAATTTTAATAAATATTCTTCGAGAGAGATTTTGGCTTCTTAATGCTCAAAAAACGGTGAGATCTCTGATTAATAAGTGCACCGTATGTAGAAGATTTTCTGCAAAAAGCGTGCAAGTTTGCACAGCAAACCCTCCAAACGACAGACTCCGAGAAGCGGCTGTATTTGAAATTTGTGGCATTGATTTTGCTGGTCCAGTGATCTTAAAAGGTAACACCAAATCCTGGATTTGCTTATTCACCTGCGCCGTATACAGGGCAGTGCATCTAGAATTGGTTGAGTCCATGTCTACTGAGAGTTTTTTACCAGCCCTTAGAAGATTTATATCCCGCAGAGGAAGAAGTAAAATAATTTACTGTGACAACGGAACTAACTTTGTAGGAGCTTCAAATGCGCTACGAGATCTAAACTGGAAGCAGATTATTGATGATACATCTATATCACCAATTCAATGGAAGTTTAATCCACCAACTGACTCATGGTGGGGAGGTTGGTGGGAGAGATTAATAGGTATTCTCAAGAGTTTACTGAGGCTAGTACTAGGAAGAGCTTCTTTAACTTCTGAAGAAATGATCACCATTCTCTGCTACTGTGAAGCAGTGATAAACTCCCGTCCATTGACCTATGTTACTGAAAATAATGTTACTTTGATGCCTTTAAGTCCATCTCTATTTCTTCAAGACATTCAAACAAGTGGTGTTCCTGATCTTGATGATATTGGACACAGAAGTCTGAATAAATGAGTCAAATACAGAGAAAACTTACAAAAGGATCTGCGAAAAAGATTCAGATCCGAATATCTAGGAGCACTTATTCAAAAATCGGATAAGACAAGATCAGTGAAAGTGAATATCGGTGATGTTGTATTTATAGGAAGTGACAACACCAAGCGACTGAATTGGCCACTGGGAAAAATAATAGAGATTATTCCAGGTCAAGATGGAGTAACAAGACTTGTGAGACTTAAAATGGCAAATGGAGAATTACTAAGACCAACTCAGAGACTGTATCCACTCGAAGTCTCTAATGATGATCTTATTGTTGAGAACTTTTCAACTAAGAAGTTGGAAACTTGTAAAGAGTCTGGCTCTAACAATGTGTGTGATGTAGGCTTTGAGCCACAGTTTCAAAAGACTAGAACAGGTCATACGGTCAAAATACCTAAAAGACTGGACTTGTGAACAATTTTAATTTTGTTAATTTTATATATCTTTCTTGTAACTATGTGTAAGTTAAAGTTTTAATGTAAAATATTAACTTAGGTGGGAGGATGTCACGTTGATTCTCTATATCTATTAATATTGTCTATGTTTCAACTTTTGTTTTGTTCCGAATGGCAACGGTGTTAAAAAAGATGTATATATAGTTTGGAATTCATTAAAAGAGGTTGTGTGTTTACTTTTGAGAATGGCTTTGAGTTTTATATTTACGCCATAAACAAATGCCCTTTCACCCAAGAAATCGAAAGCAGAGTCTTTAATGAAAGTATCTGAATAAGAATATTATCTGATTCGATGTCAAACCGTGACAGGTAGCGTATCTCCCCCGTGATCTAGGCGGCCTTGGTTCGAGTACCGGTTCGGCATGGTTGTTCTTCATCTGTTCTATCTGTGAGATGTGTGAATGTGCCCCCGTGTAAAAAGGGGTTGTGCAAGCGAATGTGATGCGTGAGTAGCTACGACGTACTCTTGGCTCTAGTTGGCTACTAAAACAAGTGACATTCTCTCGGCTTAAGATCGCCGAATTCTTCAACGAGCTTGTCCATGGCAAGTGCCATTATAAACAACGATAACGTTAATGTGTGAAAATATCACATTTACATGTAAAAGAATGTTCAAACAGAAGGGTAATCAATCCGTGCTAATTTTTTGCTGAATTTCGGCAAATAAACAATAAATGTTTGCAATTTAAACAATAGATTACATTGTTTTACTGAAATTCAAATCGATTTAATGATTAGATCAAATACTTAATCACGTGATTTCAAGAGACCAATTCAATTCACAAGACGAATAAAAAAGTGACTATATCGCGAAATTTTGAAGATAGATTAGACGATCATCTACTTTTTTAGTAGCGTCGTAATGTTATAAGAACTTATCTCCATGAGAAAGATCAAGATACATAATGAATAGAGCCTATGCATGACATCTAAAATAACAAGACTTTAAGGCGTAATTATTTGGCGGAATCATGAACGTGAAGTTATAGCTAAACTATTTAACTGAAATTAAATATAATCGTTATCTCAGGCTAACCAGATGGTCTTCAGAGGCCACTAATATTAAAAAAAAACTCTTAATAATGATATATAAATAATAAGTTCACAGAAATAATAGATCTTATTTCTTCGCAACTTTTAATAACATCAAAATTTTATGCTTTTCACTTACAATAATATTATGTTTTCCTTATTATTTGTATGATTTCGTCTTTCAGAAAAAATAAAGGTGATTACTTACGAATATCTATTAGAAAAGCATACTTACAGCATTATTTCTTTTAACTGACTAAAAAAAAATCCATTATTCCAAGCATAAAGGAATTATAAAAGAGAAAAATAAATTTTTACATTCGAAAAGCATTCTGGAATACTGAGGTTTAAATAACCTTCCACAATGAAGTTGTCTCATTAAGAAGTTGCTTGGATAGTCGAAATACAGTTTTAAAAAATGCATATAAAGAGCGAATTAGTGAGTCATTCTCTATCTACCTCGTTACTGAGTTCGCATTGCATATCATTATCCAGATTAGACTCTCCGAAAACCGAATTATTATACAGAACCACATCGCATTAATAAACGGAGTTCGTTAGAGGTGAATCATAAAGGAATTAAAAAACAGGAAGCAAAAGGCTTACAAAATTTTTTTCCCCGTCTCTATTGGTTAAGTCTTTAGTCCATTGAAGCATGCTCTAAAGACATCAGATTTATGAGTTATGTGAACTTTTGCTTTGCTGCCAGAAATAATTATATAAATTTTTGAAACGATACATCAATATGCATGCAGAAAAAAATGCTGAAAATGAAATAGCGAAATATTTGGTATATCATTACTCCATTTCAACACAGCAAACACGCAATAACAATCCTATGAGCAACCTATGACATAACAGGTTAAACAATGTACTAATTTCTAATGAAATAATTCTTTGAAATATTGAAAGGGAGTTCAACAAAAGATCAATGATAAAGTTAGGTCTATAAAGAAGTGTTTTTGTTCCCTATTCAAGAAAAAAAATTATAATTTTCTGGGAGATAATATTTTAGCCTTGTGGGTGTAATGAAAGGGTTAGTCAAAAAATTAATTGCTCTGTTTAAGAAAACAAAACAGGATCAAAAATTTTGTAATATCGTTATTTTAATCGAAAAACTCCATGTAAAATCTTCTTTTCGACGTAATTATCTCTGTTATTTAAATATTTGATAGGCCATAGTACACGGCTTTCAGTACTTTCAGTAAAGAAATTCCGTCAACTCATTCCCATGAGATTCCCATATCTCATTCCCATGAGATATCTCAGAATTTATTGTAATTATTTCTTCTCTTTCAGCGTCGTCAATATCTTTACGTCCATTCTCTTACATGTTTCAAAACTAGTCGATAACTTGATGTGACATTGAATTTTGGTCATACACTTCATGCATCTGCCAATAAATGTTATTGAAGTTATACTTTTCTCCCACAAAAATAGAAACACTGAACAACTTTCCAATGTGGACAGCACCACGAAGACATGTTTACGACTGATTATCCCACGAACGAAAATGGCCGTGCGAAAGTCTCTACGTCACACCATACAGATAAATTTCCGAAGTGTTTTCTCAAAGTTTCATCAAAATATCGTTCCACTGAAATTTTTTATGAAGGAGTGCAATTAACTTTTTGACTGACCTGCGTATCATGCTGAGGGAATTGATCATAATAGACAGTCATAATTCAATTTCCATTATTTATAGAAGAAAGATAAAAACATATCAACAAACTGAGTCATATTTCTTATTTACTAAAGCAGTTTTTGCATAATTCTTATACAAAAGAATGATAAAGCTTAGTTATTTTTTTACAAAAAGTAAAAATGTCGATGCTGCAAAAAAATTTAAAAAAGGTATATGACGCAATTTCGAAACAGAAGAATCTTAAAATAATGTCAAATTTCAACCCTTGCTTGTTCCATTCACTAAAGAAATAAAAAAAAAGTCGTCTTAACACTTGAAAATTCTAGTATAATTTGAAATATCTTTTCACAACTTTAACAATCATTCATTGAAATTCTGACGTATGTAAATAATTTCAAAAAAATTAATATATGACTTCAAACAGAATTGGTTGGAAGCATTTTTCGCTTCAAAAGGTCATAGATAATCTTTTATGTGTATATGACGTCTCTGCACGTCATTGACATGTTTATTTTACATTTCGATGTAAGACTAACAAAGCTTGCTGACCTTTGATAAATGCCTTCATGATTAAGAATATCCCATAATAATTTTCACTCGTAACTGAAAATATTTTAGGTGGTCTAAAAGATCTTTTGAATTAAGAGAACGAGATATTATATACTCAGAAGCACCTTGTCAATTATATTTTTAATGCATAAAACAATGAAAACCGTTTGATGAAATATAGCATGATGGGAGATTTTATTGTTTGAGTTTATTGTATTCATGGGAACAATGAATTTTATTCCGCAAAGCAATCTTTAAAATTTTTTTTGTTTAGATTGTTATTTTCTGATGGTTTTATGTATGATGTTCGAGAAATTTTAAATGGAAAGCATTTGAAAATGTCTGTTTGAAACTCATGAATTGTGTCTGCAGGCGACATCACATTTGTTGGCGATTGTTGACTTGCTCTTCAAAAGGGAACTTTACATGAAACATTTATATTTCGTATGTTAATGAGTGATAAAACGATGGCTGTTACTGTTTGGAGTTATAAAGTATAGATTCAGAACAATCAGAGTTATTAGAACCATCAGAGTTTCTAGGCAACATAAATGTGAACTTTGAGCTAAGTTATTTAAAAAAATAATTATCCTTTAGATTTACGTTACAACAAAGATTTTTGGTAATATTAATTGAGAAGGAAATAAAAGAAGTTTCGTTTTTCTTTATTGTTGAAAGCATTCCATTGGAAATCAATCTTGTCCTATGAAATGTAAACAAATAAAATTGCTAATAAAAAAGGTAATTATGAAATAATCTATCCTTTGATTTTGAAATCATATGTCTTAAAAATATAAATACTAATCTTCACTACAAAATGCATAATTTTTATTTTTATTTTCAATATGAATTATTCGCTTTAATGCTAGTGGAATGGAAAATAACTAGAAATTAAATTTTTACTTTCATCTTTTCACGTGAGCATCAAATGGAGGCCAAATTTAAAGAATTCAAGAATTCTTCGATGCTGGATTATTTAATGTGATGATGTCTTACTTCTTTTCAGGCAGGTTCTAAGGTCTCCAAATCTTATGATTTACGACATCTTCCAATAATGCTATATTTACGTCGTTATTACCATTGCCAGTTCTGCCAACTGAGTTTGCATACTGTTGTTATAAGTTTTACATTAAAACCCCCGGGGGTGGGATCTCGTCATCCTGGAGGGTACACAAAAAGGTGGGCGATCTGGCTCCTCCGATCGATGACGGGACGCACTTCCTTCGGGAAAGGTTTTACCGTGGCCGGTGATGACCCTTAGGACTCAACCACAGTACCTGCCAGTGTTGCTGTTTCGGTGGTCCGGTCATTCAGTATTATTTATCCGAGTGCCTTCGGGCTTGTCGAAGAGTCACTGATATGACTTACCATTACATTAGTCGTTGGAAGATTATTGAAAAACCTTATATGCATATTCATGTCCATATCTACAATTGCAACTTGGGCAACTGCATCCATCAAAGTATCACTAGATTCATTGTTAAAGGGGATATAGTTCATTTCTTTCGGTTTATTTAAATGCTCCAGTAATTTGTGGTAATATTTACTGCAATTGAATGTCCTCTCTGAAAGATTTGGACAATGCTTAACTTTATTGTGAGAGGGGGGATGGGTTCCGATATCAACCTTGCTGCAATGGATTATTCAACTCCTTTCGTTTATAGAATCCATTCCTTTAACTTTAAAGGAATTTAACTAAAAATTTCTTGAATCTTCAGTCATGCCTTTAAATACACTGTAGCACATCATTGATAATTTCATATTTGACTATGTACATTTCAGTAATAGGATTAGAACATCGCCATTAGGTAGTGCACAGTAGTTTTTAAACGATCGAGCGTCTCTAAAGCCCGATTGCTACTTTTTAGACATGCATGCTGTTAAGTCAAGGAAACATACGGATGAAAATTCTTGACTTCACTTTCGAGATTCCAATGAATTTCCGAGTTTTCAGATGAGAAAAATTAATTTTAGATGGAATGAATGAATCGAAACTTATTTTTGCATTAAATGATATCTCTTAAATTTTTTAAATGCAAAGCTTCATATAGCCTAACTTTGGATATCCTAACTTAGCAGAGCTATTAAAAATTTGAGAGACTACAAATAATGCCTGTATGGCATTTATTAATTTGTATTTATTTTCTGGGGTAAAAACAAACAGGTATTTGTATCACCATTACCAACTGACATTGACGAACTTACGATACGCATATCTACGACTTTTTAGAGCATCCTACAAAATATACAGAAAAAAGTGTAGGACGAATAATTCGTATTACTTCGATGTCCTTCATGTTTCTGGAGGTGCTCGCATTGAAGACTTATAAATATGCTGAATTTCAATTTTTGTCTGTTATTTTTGATTTCCGATAAACAGAAAAGTTATACCTTGTGTTGTTTTCTTTTAATAGGCCTGCATATACAAATATTGGGATATTTATTTATGAATGAGTTATACGTTATGTATGGATTATTAAGAACATATACTTGTAGATACAAATTATTTGCTTCTAAAATTAAATATAAATGAAAAGAAAAAATAGTTCTGAAGTAATCTCTTATTATAATATTAAATAATTTTTATAATTTTATTTAAAATATTTAAACAACATTTAAATGATACATAAAAGGATTTAAATGCTCATTTCATTGTTTATTGATAAGAGCAATTAAGTATGCATGTATAAGTTAAATTATAAGGAAGGTAAAGAATAAAATAAAAATCTGACATATAAGAAATAAAATAAAAAAAGACATTGAAATTTCAAGACACTACATAGAAGATGTTTAGTATATTTTAAAGGAATAAGGAAATGTGTTATTCGCAAAAGCGAAGCTTATACTCTACAGTGTAGACAGAAAATAAAAATATTTTTTTAGTTTTTTATTTACTTTTGCATAAACTTTAAAGGAAAAGGATTTTTTGAATTCTTCAGGGTTTAATTTCTACGATTTTATCCATAGGTGTAGCAAGGAAAGAAAAAAAAAAGAATGAAGAAATACAGAAGCCAATTTATCAAAAATGCAAATATTTTGAAAATGCAACTGTATTTTAAATTGGTTATTTCGAATGCTGAACGGAAAGAAATAAATTTTTGGTGAAAGCTTAAAGAACGAACTAGACAGACCATTAAACGAAGGAAAAAAAAGGCATGAAAAGGAATGTCTTAGATACACAGTTATCTAAGGCATTCCTTTTCAGAATATTTGCTTCTTTGGATGGAAATAGTATTCAAAGATTAAATAAAGAATTTCTATGTCTGCACGGTTTGTCCCATTTCTTCAGAGTTTAGTATTTGTGATTTAATTCGTGGCAATTTTTCATCCGCTGTCAGATGAGCGTTTAATTTCTTCTAAATGTCTGTTTTGCCAAAAGGAATTGATGAATTTTTTTTCTAGAATTATTTATTATTTACGCTGCTGGAATTTAGTTTGTATTTTTCATTTTAGTGGGCTAACCGGTCCTCTTGCTTCTCATTGTGCATGTAATATTATTACTTTCTCGTATGTATAATATAGCGAAAGTACAGTAATCGTCAAAAGACCCGAACTCGAAGGTTTAACGATTCTTCAAGTTTTAGGCCTCTATGAGTTCAAAAACACCCATTTATCTGTCTGGTACAAAGATAAATAAAAGACGCTTTGATCTAGATGAATGAAATTTGGTATATTAAGTTTGTAGATATCTATCAAAATTGGAGCAAATTACATTCTGAGGAAGTTTATCTATTCGGCTGTTCTAATTTAATTTAGAATGATAACTACGAGTACAAAACGAAAAGAACTATATAGATAAAATTCGATACACCGAATTAACATCTATACTCTAGACACCTTTCAAATTTTGATAATAAAAAAAAAGGTTGACTATTTGTCGGTCTGTACTTTCATAAACTTATAAATGCGATCATTCTAAAACACAATGAATTAAATATATCAAATTTGGTATGGGATTTTGAGACTACAAGTGCAAATCTTTGGTTCAGTCAGTTAAGAGAAACATGTCTAAAGCACAAATTCAATTTCCGGATACTATTAATGGTATGCCAGAGATTAATAGCGAAATAATCCGCCAATGTTGGCACAATAGAGGGAGTAAAAATGCTAAATTCACGCCAAAAATTATTACTTCGTAACTATTGTATGCCAATGCCACGCAAGGCGTTCTCTGGAATAAGACCTTTATTAGAGAGTATGAGATAAGTTTTGGGAATATCAATCCCTCTGGTTACTTAAATACGATGTAATTTTTTTCTCTTTAAAATGGTTTATTTTGTGGCATTGGCATACAATAGTTACGTACATAGTAGCATATAAGCCAGTTAACAACTCTTTTACCCGAACGATCGCTTTGGTATAATGCTTTAGTAACTGGACTGCTACCCACAAGGGCCCAGGTTCTACCCTAGCGTATCGCATACCGCTTCAATTTCTTGACAATGTTTCCTCAAAGTTTGGAATTTGCGATTATATTCGTGCTAATCTTTCATCCACTCTCAAGTGATGCTTTTTTTAATTTGCTTATTTCTGCATTATTTACCTGATTTTTTTTAGAATTAGTATCTGTGATTTGATACAACAATATTGATAATCTTTCATCCGATTTG
Organism: Argiope bruennichi; assembly: GCF_947563725.1. Lineage (NCBI taxonomy): Eukaryota > Metazoa > Arthropoda > Arachnida > Araneae > Araneidae > Argiope > Argiope bruennichi. The sequence goes on along the minus strand of NC_079159.1, from coordinate 53,250,896 downwards.
ATTAATAATTTCTCATCCGATGTTAATAGCTTTTCATTTTTTTTCACAAAATTAACTTAGATTTCTAGAAATATCTAATGTCATTTAAAATCAGCCATTTCCTGTTGTCTTTAAAAATTTTCACCGTCTTTTCCATGACGTATGTTGAGACTCTACCTGAATTTCATTTCATTCAGTCGTTCCTCCGCTAATAAGATTCAAAGATGTCTGTTCGTAATGTGAAATAATCCACTCGTTGTTAATCTGACTCCATTTTATTCTCTCTCTCATTTACAATTCTATTTACATGCTATATATATATATATATATAATTAGTTGCTTGCTTTGAATAGTTGCCATATACAAAAACATACATTGGTTTCGCGCGCAATTAATTCTGACTTTAGAGTTCTATAAGCAAGTTACAGCTCTAGTATGATTAAAGTTAAAACCAGTTTTTAGCCAAAGGTGCTCGTAACAACGTACTCTATTGAGCATAGCATATGTGAACTGCTGAATGTACTAAAGATAAAATCCGTATTGCTTTTCTATGCAAATAATTTACAAGGGTATGTTAAGAAGTGTTATTTCAAGTAATATTTTCCACTGAATTTTGCATTCACCAAGGAGATTATGTATTTGGTTTCTTTGTCGAAACTCAGAAATTACAAACATATGTAGTGGTAATGATAAGAATCTGAAGGGTGGTAAGATTTTATTGATGGAATGCAAATGACCAGTTTTTAAGATACTACATCAGGCAGTTAGATTTGAGAGTTGATTGTGGGAAACGTCTTTCTATTACTATCACCGTTACACTTGCTTTCCAAGTATTTAAAGGTAATGAGTCAGAAAACAAGTGTCATGCTCCCGGTGTAAATGAGATGTAACAAATGGCGCACGAGTCACCGACGGATTTCGTAGAATGATAAAGTCGCTTGAGGGACAGTAGGACAAATTTATCACAGCCTCTTATAAGAAAATTAAAGGCTGGAAAAGAATTTTAGGTGTAAAATATTTTATTGTCAGGATTATGTAGCTCCACTTATGCGTTTTTAGGATGAGAATTTAAAAAAAAAATATAATGCCACTTAAAGGGTTATTGATGCATTAATCATTATCATAAGCAGATGATCTTTGTTGAAAATTACAGAAAATAATGTTTAAAACTCTCCGTATTTAAATTTTAATTGATTTCAACTCAAGAGAATAAAAGAAAACTGAACTAAAACTAAAATGAATAACTAAAGCAATGAAATGAAACCATAGAACATTGAAAAGAGAATAATAAGTAAATAAATTTTGAAAAGTCAAACTGCATCCATGATAATGTTCTTTAAAAATGGAAATAAAATGAATAAAATGAGCATAATTTTTTTTCTTCTTGAGAACAGAAAATTCAAACTAGAAAAGGATGTAGACAAATACTTTTTGATTTGACAAAAGTATCCCCGAATGCCACGTATCCAAAGAAAAATATATCCTACATGACACTTGAACTGATTTCTACAAGAAGAATTTGGATTGTTTTTTTTTGAATATTTCCAACAGATTTTGTTTGAAATGCCATATATGCCAGAGCTAAATGGCACTACTTTGTATTTCTAAGTTTATTTCATGTAAGAATTTTATAATTGCTTGAAAAAATATATTAAAAGGAATTGTCATTATAAAAAGAAAAAGAATGTTTGAATGATCAATTAATATCATCTCGAAAAGAAACATAAATTCAACGATTTAAATTGAAGATCACAATACATTTGAGTTTGTTCGAGTGTACCCTAAAGTAGATCTCTTCCAAAATATTCTTTTTACATGAAAACCGATGCGTTTCGGTAGAATTCCTTTATCATCGTTTCAGCATTTCTAGCAAGTGGTTGTTGAATTCTTTCGTAGATCTGCTTTGCAATTTTTTTCATCTATTTCGTTTCATACTTTCGGATGATTAGTTTTATCTGGGCTGCATTTACTCAATTTTCGGATGTTTCCAGCCATCAGAATATTTTTGAAGAAACGGATTTATTTTTCTGGGATTTTATATGGAAAAGATCTTAAACATATAAATATATATATAAAAATTCTCTTGGCAAGCTGGAAGGAAAAGGTAGATTCCTTTACATCTAAATTACTATCTGGAAACATAAATTAATGTTAGATAGAGTACAAATTTGGACTTGAAAAATCACTTTTCATCCTCTAACTGCCATTATCAAAAATGTTTAAATACAAAAGTTGCTCATCTTAATGAGGCGCTCATTTAGCTATTTGGATTTATTTTTCTATCTTCAATATTAAGAAAGTTATAGCGAAATGAAAATTTCGCCCCCTCCCCACCATTTCCACTCCCTTTGAGCTAGATAGCCTATTTACGAACCAGTTTGAGATTTTTATATTTCTAACAATATATTCCAAGCCATTTAAAATCCAAACAAAATTACTCTAGTTATCCTATATACAGGGTGTCTCCAAAGCCTTGACCAAGGCTTTTATTCCTGAAATATTGATCATAGACATATACTGTAAATTACAAAGTTGCGCAAAAAAGGTGTAAAATGTTATGAAATCAATTAAAATTTTCAGGGGATTAAACTTCAAAACATACAAAATTTAAATTTTTATACTGATCCCGTACAAAAAAATTCCCGACGAGTAAAATGTGCCCCATCCTGCAATAAGGTCATGCACAAAATTTCAGCAATTTACCACAAAAAGTCTCAAAAATATGAAACTACATAAATGCTGACTTAAACCACTTTTCGATGCCTGGATATGAGTTCGCAAAGAAGAAAAATCATGTCGGATAATCTTGTTTTAGAGATCATACACAAATTAACAAAGACAGTAATGACTAAATAAATAAATAATCATTTTGCTATTTATTCAAAAGTATTAAAAATTTGTAGAAATAATAACTTAAAGGAAAGATTACATAAGTTTTTTTTACCAGTTCATTGACTGTGTTATTTTTAAGTTATATTCTGTAATTCATGATATAAAATTTTAAAGTATTTTTCAGGAAGCATATATTTTAAAATTTATATTTAAAACTAAATATATGAAGCATATTTTATTTCCTTATGATGCATTCCTGCCTCGCGTCATCTGCACTGAAGCTGTAAACATTTGCATTTTAATTTGTGATTGATCCTTCTCCAATTTTGTTTTAACATATCTTTGAGAGTTTTCGTGATAAAATTCTGAAATTTTGTGCATGACCTTATTAAAGGATGGGGCACATTTTACTCACTGGGAATTTTTTGTACGGGGTTCGTATAAAAATTTAATTTTTTAATTTTTTTAAGTTTAATTCTCTGAAAATTTTAATCGATTTCATCACATTTTGTACTTTTTTTTACATAACTTTGTAATTTACAGTATATGTTTATGATCAATATTTAAAGAATAAAAGCCTCGAGGTCGAGGTTTTTGAGACATCCTGTGTGTGTATATATATATATATATATATATATTACCGAAGTCTTGCCATGAGAACCATTGCAATAGGTAGTGTTTCTACAGGAATCTACCTAAAAAGCAATATAGTTTAAAGTAATAATTTATGCACGGCTATTGTAAGATTATTTTTATGCAAATAAATAATGAGAGATCTCCATCTGTTTATAGAATTATCTGGCTATGTTTGTTATGTTCTTCTGGCTTCTAACCAAATTACACTTTTTGCAAACAAGAATTATAATTAGTTTTCATTAAGGAAATTTGCATTTTATCTGTAACATAATCCAGAAATGTATATAAACTCGCGTCTGGATACCATTGAGTTATTTCTTTCTTCTATTCAGTAATTTTTTACTTTCACTTATACGTAGTAAAAAAAAAGCATAGTAATCGTCAAAAAAAAAAAAAAAAAAAAAAAATCGAACTCGAAATTTTAATGAATCTCCATGTTTTAGACCTCTCTGAATTTGAAAAGCACATTTTCGGAAAATGTCCATCCGTCTCAAAGATAACTCAAAAACGCTTTGAGCTAGACGGATGAAATTTGGTGTATGAATTTTATACCAAATTTGTAGATTTCTATGAAATTTCGAGCAGAATCCGTACAGAGGAACCCTGCTGACCGAATATGTGTTAACATAATATGATTATTATATATATGCTGTTCAAATAGGATTTAACATAACTACAGAATGAAGAGAGCTAAATGGATAAAATTCGGCTCACAGATCTAACCTCTACAGTGTAGATAACTGTAAAAATTTGAACCAAATCTTACAAAGGGTCGACCGTTTGCTGGTTTGTACTTTCGAAAACATGTAAACACGATGACTTAAAAATTTATTGACGTAAATGTATCAAATTTGGTATGGGATTTCATGACTACAAGTGTAGTCATAAAACCCCATACCAAATGTAATTTAATATGTATATGTAGTAATTTTTGTTTTAATCGAATGGAAAAATGGAAAATGCATCTAAAGTAGAAATTATATTTTTGAATATTATTTGCCACATGCCAGGGTGACTGTAAACTCACCAAGGGTGACACAATAGATTCGTTAAAATGCTAAATTAACGCCAAATGTTAATATTTCTTAATTTTTGTATGCAAGGCGTTCTCTGAGATAATACCTTTATTAGAGAGTGCGTGAGAAATTTTTAGGGTTTAGTTTTTAGTTTAGTTTAGTGATATTAACGTCCCATTGTAAAGCAACACTAGGGCTATTTTGAGACGGACCTCGTCATTTTGAACCGTGGTCAGATGACGAGGACGACACCTGAGCTGGTACTCCCCCTCTTTCCACCACACCAGCGGGAAGACGTTTGACATGACGGATTTAACGTGCAACAGACCCCCTTACACGACGGTTCTTCGGTGGAATCGGGTCTCGAACCAGAAACCCTACAGCTCACAAGCCGAGACCTTACCACCAGGCCACCGCGCCAGGAAATTTTTAGGGAGAGACTGGTTTATTTTGTATCGAAGAATACATATTTTTTTCTCTTAGAAGATCATCATTTGCTTAAATCTGATATATTAACAGTTTGAGTGTTATTGAACAATATATAGTTATGGGATTGTGAACTTCACATTTTATTTACACCTTTTTCATGCTGCAAAGGTCTGTTGATTCTTAATTTTCTCACTTCAGTTGGAAGATATTACTTTTTACTTTCACCATTACTTTTGTTTTGTATTTGGTAATGTATTTCTATGGCAAAATGGATTTCAGCGCTTCCAAAATCGAGTTCTCTTATTCTTGAGATGAATTAATTTTATTTTATGTTATGATTTTATAATATTTTAATAAATCAAATACTTTTTGTTTAAATTTATTCATATGATTATTCATTTAATCATATTTTATTTCTCGGTGTTTATGCATGGCAGAAATCATTATTTTACAAAGATTAATATTTTTTTGTTCCAAGTCTGAAACATATCCGATTTCTTTCAGTTTGTGGAATACTATTTTTTCGTACCGATAACTACACTTGATGTGAGTATTCATGAATACAATGGAAAGATCCTTTTTGTAAAGAAACAAATTTTTAATGTTGCTAGATATTTTCATCTAAAGTGTACGACAAAGAAATTATTTTTTATTATTTCTTACGTGCTCTGGCATTGTGCATAAGATTTTCTTCTAAAAGTTTCTAGAACAAATTAATTAAATGTCTAGACAGGGCACATTTTCTAATATTAATGGGTAAATGTAATATTAAAGAATGTAATTTGCTACATTTTTTCCAAAAACTGTATTTATCAAGATTGCGGAGTTGTTTTATTGAATTATGGAATTGCTCCGTATTAATACATGTACCTTTATATTCCTTATAATTCAATTTTAAAGCTAATATTTTTGTCAAAGCTAATATTTTGGAGTAGATTAAATGTATTCATTTAATGAATACATTTCTGTTATTTATAATAATTATTTAATACATTTTTAGAACAATATTGTGAAATTTGTATTAACATTAACGGAAATCAAAGATTATTTTGATCACCGTCTGGCAGATGTAATTAAAACTGCATGACTAGATTTTCTTTGAAAAATGTTACATTTTCTGAAATTTCAATTTTTGTAACAGATTTCTATCGTAGTAGTGTGTTGTTTGCAACTCTGCCTCATGTAGGTGCAGTTGATTAGCAAATTCTTTTGAATCATGCATATAATAAACATGCATTTGACAGTATATTTTCTGTATAAACGCATAGTTGTTTTTTACAATTTCTATGACTTTATAAACAAATGAAATGCATTCTAGGTATTCATTTATAAAAGGAAACTTTGTTCTTGAGTTCTGTTTTAGTGAGACCGATTTCAAAATTTCATGCCATTTCTTAAAGTGGAAAAACACATTTTTCGTAAATTAGAACTGTTTACAGCAGGTACAAATTTTATAACTTAAGAAAAATGGCGATAGGAAGAAGTTTAATGTTATAAAAAATATTTGAATGCTCATTTTTTATAAAAAAAAAAGGAATCTAAATATTATTATAAAAATTCCTTTATGAGATAGAAATAAATTGATAAAGACATAGTTCGAAACATCCAGAAATGATGTTTGAATTTGACCTTAATAAGAACACATTTTTTTTTATCATTTAAATTATTTTTTTTTGAAACTTTTAAGTTATTTTGGTATCAATTATTTTTTATTTTTTATCATTTAAATTATTTTCTGATATTTTTCGAAGTGTTTTATATTTATGTTATTCAAGTGTTAGTTTTAGAAGTGTTAAATATTTTATTTGGAACTAATAAAATCTCTTTCAATTAAATATGGTGCACAGAAGAAAGCTTAATATTATGAAAAAAATAGAATGTTCTTTTTCTATAAAAAATTTAAACATTCACAAAAGATTTTTTACCAAAATTAATTTTTATAAAATAATGATTTTCATAAAATTGTATAATATAAATATATTGATAGAGAGATTATTCGAAGTATCCAGAAATGATGTTCGAATTTAGCCTTAATAGGAAAATAATTTTTTTATCAATTTATAATTTTTCTGACTTTTTAAAGTAAATTTGGGATCAATAAATTATTTTTCAATTAAATACAGAGGCGATAGAAGGAAATTTAATATTACAAAAAAAATACAACTAGAATGTTTGTTTTATATATAAAAAAAGAATTTAAACATTCACAAATGGTAAGAGTGATAGAGGTAAATTAATGGAGACATTGTCTGAAAAATCCAAAAATGATTTTCGAATTTGGCCTTAATAGGAATATATATATACTGTCATTTTATTTATTTTCTGATATTTTTTAGAACAAAGTAACTTTGGGATCAATAAACTCTTTCAATTAACTGCACTGGCGACAGAATTAAGCTAAATATTATTAAAAAAATTGGAATATTTGTTTTTTAATAAAAAAAGTTAAACAATCCCAAACGGTTTTTAAGAAAGTTCCTTTATGAAATGGAAGTAAATTAATGGAGGCATTGTTCAAAAATTTTTATAAATGATGGTTTTTCAAATTTGACCTTAATAGGAAAAAAATTTTTTATCATTAAAAATTTTTTTGGATATTTTTTAAATCAAAGTAACTCTGGAATCACTAAACTGCCTTTGAATTAAATGATAATTAATATGAACTTTAGCCTTATAGGAAGCAAAGCTCTCGAGATACCTGATAACATTGGAAAAATTTTCTATACCGTCCTTTAATACAATTCAGCCATCTTACCTGAAAACTTTCACTTACATTTGAAAATACAAAAGAAAAAAGGAACTAAATTCTACCGCCTCTTTTTTCATTATTTGCTTTCACTAAATCCCGCTTCTTTTCATCGCGCTCGATTTATTTATATTTAAACTCGCATCTCTCATTCGGAGGATGAAGAGAAATTGAATATCTTTTTCTCGCTCATTTTGTCTTAAGGGAGCTTATTCGAGAATTCTGGAAATTTTTCTCGCAGTTCATTAGACGCCCCTTGAAGGAGCAGGTAAACAAAAGAGGGAGCAGATGAAGGATTACCTCTGCCGGTTCATATGCGCGAGTTCGGCTGCTGTTGGAGAAATAGGAATTAAGGTTAGCTTGTTGAAAACTGTCTTTAAGAATCTAGCTGGATATTATTTATTTCGAAAATGATTAAATTTTAAATTAGGATATTAAAACTATTGGCAACTCGTTCTTTGATTAGCTTTTGAATTTTGTAAATTTGTTTAATATTGTTCAGGCAGTGAACAAGTAAAGGGTGTCCCAAAATTAGCGAAATATTTGAATTTACCCCCATTCCTGCTGACAACCCTATTAAAAATCATTTGTCAGCTAATAGAATAGAATTAGTAAAAATGGAGCGTTGCACGATAGAACAACGTGTTTTCATTGTTGAACGTTATTTCAAAAATAATGAAAATACGGCTGCCACAGTTCGAAATTTTGAGAATTGTCCCTTAGATCGTGTGATTTAACACCACTGGATTTCTTTTTATGGGGTTATTTGAAGCCAAAGTTCTATACCAACTAGCAAACAAGCAAGCATGCATTAAAGGAGGAAATACAATCCTGCCACATTTATGTAAAATGATCCTGGAAAATTTCGAAAAAGATTGCATATGTGTCAGCAAAACCTTGGAGGCTATTTGCCCTATATTTCATTCCACACATAATCCTATCCTATATACTTTACGATTCAATAAAAACATAACAATTTAAAGAAAAATAAACTGTTTATTTTAATTTAATTCAAATTTTGCGTTAGCACTTTATTTTATCGTGTAACGCTCCATTTTTACTAACCCTAAACTATCAGTCGTCAAAGGAATTTTTTTAAAAGGGTTGCAAACACTTTACTGCATAAATGGTGGCAAATTCAAATTTTGCGTTTATTTTGGTTTACTCTTTAGAAAAATGCGCTTAGAATAAGAAATAAGTTTTATACAAAATTGTATTCACATGGTATCATTGTCTGATTATGCTTATCAAGCTATAATATTTCTCATTATACAGAATAGTGTTTGTAAGACGGCAGATTTTAGAGAGATGAATTATGGCATCAATCTTAATTCAGTGGTTACATGTAAGTCGTTATCAAAACTATTACTTTTTTGAGTCAGAATGATGCAGTGATGTAGGATCAGAAATGATTCCTAAAGATTGTAGATGACATTACACAGTTTTTTCAAACACTCAAAGGGCTTTTTCTGGAAAATAGATTATTGTGATAATATCGCCTTTAAAGAAATTGAGACTTAAGACAAAGCACTTCCAAAGAATGGAAAGCGACTTCGCCATCTCCTGCATGTCTAGGACATCACCTTAACTTTGCTGTCGACTTGATTCTGGACTGATTTTGCTGAAATTTATTAATGTAAAAAAATCTTCGTCATTTTTTCTCATGTGTTACTATAAATTGTCATATTTTAAATAAATCCTTAATTTTTTCTTGAACCACCACTTACAAAAGAATCTCATTGTCAGGCAATTACTCTATTTACCTGTCATGCCCGAAGATTAAGAAACTTGGGTTCAAGCTCTCCGTGATACTTCCCTCAAATCGACTTTACACAGGCGTGGGAGTTTTGAAAGTTCTTTGGGAGACTCATTTATTTCCCACACAAATGCATTGGAAGTAAAATGGCTGATTATATGAACGGCCATTTTATAGTAAATGCCGGGTACTGCATTGAGGAGACTTCAGCTTATCAAATGTTTTTTTCTCTTCTAACAAATTTAAACTACTTGATCGTTCCAATGCAAATGTTAAGACAATTGGAAGATGAACACATTTTGTCAGGATGTGAACTTTAGCACGGTTTCTTTACAATGGAGTCCCCGTCTATTTTAACCGTGAAATTCTTAGCCACTTAGACACCAAATTTGGGAAGGGCCGCGGTGGTCTGGTGGTAAGGTCTCGGCTTGTGAGCCTTAGGATTTCAGGTTCGAGACCCGATTCCACCGAAGAACCGTCGTGTAAGGGGGTCTGCTGCACGTTAAATCCGTCATGCCAAACGTCCTCCCGCTGGTGTAGTGTGGCGTTGAGAGGGGGTGACAGCTCAGGTGTCGTCCTCGTCATCTGACCGCGGTTCGAAATTACGAAGTTCTTCCCATAATAGCCCTAGTGTTGCTTTACAACGGGGCGTTAATATAACTAAACTAAATTCCAAATTTGAGAAATGAAGAATTTGTCAAGATGATTTCAGTACATTAGTTAGCTTGATCTTCAGATCTTGATACCTTCATTACTATTTATTGGGTACATGAAGGTATTTATATATTACATTGACAGCAAAAAGGGCCTGGATTCAAGCATTACAAATGCTGTCAGAGAAGTATGAGATACATATAATTTTTTTAGGAAAGGTCCAGGCTTGAATGCATTGAAAATGTTAAATTTCATCAAATCTTGTGAACTCCTGTTTGACTCATTTTTTGAATGTAAGTTTTCTTTACTAATGGCTACGTAACTTTTGTCTAATGAAAGTTTCATATTGTTAACGAATTTCATGCGTCTTATATAAAAGTGTATTTTTAAGAGTCCATTTATTTATCTCCTATTGATATTTTGTCGATTCTAATATTAAATTCCTTTTTACGTCCGCACATATGTCTTAACCACGTAAGCATCAGCATCTCATTTTATGTCTGATAACTGCAACCTTCGGTATTATTTAAATTTTGTTCACAACTATTGAAGCATAAAGAAAATAATAATTCAAGTATCGTTGTAATTTTTTAAATAATCTTTAATAAAAAAAGATATTAAATTATCTTTCAAGTAACAACAGATTTATCAGCTAGTTAATAATTAAACTTATAAAATGCATGCTATTGTACACGAACATTTCCTCATAGTTTATATATATATATATATATATATATATATATATATATATATATATATATATATATATATAGCAAGGAGTAAAGCTCCTATTAGTTAAAATTATAACAGAGAATAATTAACGCAGCAGTCTCCCGATTGTAATCCTATTTCTAACGGGTTTCTACCGCATTAATTCCCTGCGGATGGTAGAACGTCGCAAATATCAGCTATACATTCGAATGATGGACGGATTATAACGATATATAGTATCATACAATATATATCTGATGATATGTGATTGATGAAATTATATCTGAAGCGGGGATTGGAGGGATATATTATCGCAATGATCCAATGAGTGTGAATCTAAACTGCAGTCATATTGGAATAGTGATGATATCTGGGCTGAGATTTCGAGTTGAATAATATTTATTTGGAAATCAAATATCTTCACATACTTTGAAATTTTTATTGCAATAAAATATTTTAGAGTTTTTAAGTCTTCTTTTTTTCATGCTATTTTCATCTACAATAAAAGAAATGAAATGTCTGATAAAATTACAATTTTCTTCGAGCGAATGTTCATCTATTTCTTGCAATCATTATTGCTCGCATCATTTGCTTACTATTATTTCGAAAACTGACAATTTATTTAAGATAATCCGATATATGCGTTATTATTTTTAATAATCAAATATTATTGCTTTCTAGTTTACTTAGAATAGAGAAAATATAGTGATTGTCAAAAAATTCGAATTCGATGTTTTAACGAATCTTCTCGTTTTAGACCTCACTGAGTTCGAAAATGTCCGTCCGTCTGTCTGTCCAATAAAAATAACTCAAAAATGCTTTGAACTAGAGTTTGAAATTTGGTATACTATCTTTATGCTAAATTTATTTCTATCAAATTTTCCGAAAAATTCGTTCATAGGAAGTCTGGCTGTGCGATTGTAAGTTAACGCAATAACTATAAAACGAAGACAGCTAGATAGAAAAGATTCTGTACTCAGATTTAACGTCTATAGTGTAGGCACTTGTCAAATTTTGTGTCAAATCCAACAACGAGTTGATTGTCTGCCGATCTACTTTCAGAAACATGTAAACACGATAATTCAGAAATGCAATTGTAGTATGGGATTATGTGTATATGTATGGGATTTTGTGTCTGGGGGTGTAGTTTTATACCAAATATTTGTTTCATTTCAGTGAGAGAAACGTGTCTAAAGCACAAATTCGATTTCCGAACATTATTAACGACATACTAGGGGTTAATCGCAAAAAACTCGCCAAAGACTACTCGATAGATTCAGCAAAATTCCTAAATTCACGTCGAAGGTTAATATTTTGAAACTATTGCACGCTAGTGCCATCAAGACGTTCTCTGGCATGACAAGTTTATTAGAAAGTATGCGGAAAAATTTTAGGGAGAGAACTACTGCTGGTTTCTTTAAAAGTGTAATACACGACAAATGAAAATTTTGAAAGATTGAAAGCTATAACTTAATCATAATGGTGCAGCCACTCATAGACATACTTTTCATCGTTTGTCTCAATAAGAAAAAATCAAGTATGCATAAGCTGTGCAATATACAAAAAAATCAAAAAGTATAGAAATTTTGCTCTTAAAACCCTAAGGACTGAAAAATTTATTTAGTCGGTTGTAAAGAAACAATAAGATTTTTTATCAAAGAAGTGAAATAGATACTATACAAAGTAAATACAGAGTGAAAATGTTCCTCCCAGTATGTTATTTACTTTTTATACGAAAAGTTAAACCTAAATAAAAAAAAATCAGATTCTTCAACGTTTAACATTTATTCACTGGAGTAACCAGAATAAATATATAATAAAAAAGAATGAAAAAAAAAGTTGCTGGAGCCAATTTATCAAAAGATGCAAACATTTCCGAAAACGTAGCTATATTTTAAATTGGTTATTTTGTGCACTGGAGGGTAAGAAACATTTTTTTTGAGGAAAGCTTTAAGTATGAAGTAGAAAGTCCATTAAATGTGGAAAAAAAAATGCAAGAAAACATGCATGAGAACTAATAGATAGTCACATACGGTATTCCTTTTAAAAATATTTGCTTCTTTGGTTGGAAATAGCATTTTGGGATTAAATAAAGAATTTTTATGTCTGTGCGATTTTCAGGTTCTTGCATTTACTATTTTATACAGATTATTTTTCATCTGCTGTCGGAACAACTCTAATCTGAATTTTTTTATTTCAGTTTTTTTTAGAAACTTCTGTCGTCAGAAGGAAGAAAAAAAAAAGATTTTTTCCCGGAAATTATTTATTATTTACAAATGCTAAATCTTGGTCTGTGTGTTTTTTTTTATTCCATTCTTGTTTTTCCCATTGCTTTCAGCAAATGCACTTTTTTACGACTATATGGTATTGTTTTTTCTGTTACTTATGGGTTTTTATAAAGAAAAATCCTTTTCTCTCTGATGTTTAGACTGTGAAGTGCGTATTTCTTAAATTAAAAATTGAAAGTGTCTAGATTATATTTTAGACTGTTCTCTTTTTACAACTATTTAATGTCATAACAACTTATTTTACTTAAAATATTGATTTATTGGAATTCTTTTATTTAATATTATATTTCCAGACTCCGCAAGTTCAATAAATATCAGTATCGCTTAAATATGTATATCAAAATCGAAATATAAAGGCATTTTTAGTGCTTATTCAACATTTCGATTATTGTTTGGCAACGGATTCTAAAACCCTCCACGCTTTTGCCCATGATTTAGGATGGGTTTAATTTATCAAAATATTGTTACGAATCTGTGATGCGGCTTCCCACCATAGTTGGTTCCATAGGAGGTCCCCGAGCTTGGCGACAAACTTGGCGACCATTTGGCGACTTGGTGACGAATTTGGTGACTTTGGCGCCAAAATGGATTATACCCGAAATATCGAGAATTTTCTTGATCCGTCCAGTAGGAGCCGAGATACGCCTCGAACGTTCCTGACTGGTTGAGAGGCTTCTAGCCCCGCCTCCTGAGACCTATAAAAGGAAGCAGCCGCAGCTGCCGGAGTCGTCGTGAACCAGTAGTGTAGTCGGAGAGTAACCGGAAGCGACAGAGAAGAGTAGTCGGAATCGACGGAAAAGAACTGGCCTTCCAGAGATAAGCAGAGCAGCGACGGTGTGAAGCTAGTCCTGAACTAAGCTGTGCGCTACTGTCTGCAGTAGAGTCTGGTTGTATGCTGCTGTGTATGCTGCACGTCTCGGCTGAAGATAATCGTCTTCTGTGCTGTATATAGTTGTCGTCTTTGTGCTGTCCTGTGTGTCTTCGTGTAAATAAACGTCGTTGTTTTTATTTCTACTGCCGCCTGCTGATTGAGTGTTCTCCACACCATATAACTCCCACTATCCAAACGAACCCCGGAAATTTCGCAACAATATGGATGAGAGGAAAGATGAAAGGAGACGTCTTTTACATTTAACAATAAAGTATACTCGGATTACTCGTGGACTGAATTAAAACAAAATAATCAGAAAAAATAAGATACTTGCATACATGTGAAAAAAAAATGAACGAAAAAGTATCTAATAGGGCGAAAATCAAGGTAAAAAAAAACAACGAAGTATACCGAAAATGCGCTCATCTTTCCTCCTCTCACCCCTCAGTGAGATAGAGTCCTCGAAATGGGGTCGTCTCAGGATACTAAAACGGACAGTACCTTATAATATTCTTTAAATTTTGCGAATAAGAATGGGGCGTTATGAATATGTGTGTATGCTCATTGGTGACAAATAATTATATCCAGATAGCGTTTCTTCATTATTGTGTCGCTTTTTTAAAAGACAGTCTTTAAAGTCATTTAGTCTTTTAATAATGTCTTAAAAGCGGCGGAATTTTTTCAAATAAATACCATATTCGCAATTTGCCTATGTGGGTGTTACAAAAATGTCATTCTTTCAACACCCACATAATGCTAAGTGATCGTTATTAAACGATGTTTGAAGAGTTTCCCTTGGTAAAAACGAAACTCTTACGATATCACTTAAATTCTGTACGTTTTTTGATTTTTCGCTACATTTATGAATTTCCTTATACTAACTATACATTTAAATCACTGCCTTTTTTTGTCTAGTTTCGCTTAGAATTTTAGAGGCGTTAAAAGGTGCTTTTCTTCATAAAACAAATAACGCTAGCGTTCAATAGCTAATCTTGAATATTTCTAAAACAATAATCCTGGTGCTGCTAATAGCAAGTGAACATGTAACACACAAGAAAGAATATTTTATATATCAACGTACTCCATCTTAAAACTTGTATGGTCATTTTGTGAACTCTAATAACGTATGTTCTAATGTTACGCGTTGAATGAAATTGCAAACTCTTTGCTTTTCTATAATAAATGGATTTATGATACCTAAGAAATGTGATAGAATGTTTAAGATTTCATTTCATTTTTTTAAAGTTTCTTCCAAGCAGAAATTTTCAAATTAAGAATTTTCACCTATAAATCAAAATTCCTAAGATAGACTACATCATAAAAGCATTATGCTTATAATTTTAATGTTATTCACTACGAATAACGAAAAAATAATATTTAATATTTTTTGCCACAACTTTCGTAAATTATTCTATGACAATCAGATTTTAAATAGTGTTAATGGGATAGATAATATTCCTTTAAACGGGCATATCTTCTAATTTAGATAGCAAAGTTCTTCCGGTTTTAAACATGAATTTAAAAAATGTGGACTATTTTTGAGAGATCGTAATAAATTATTTAAGATAGAATAATTAAATTACAACTAAACCAATTCTTTTCATACAATATATTTTTTAAAAAGAAAACTAAAATTCTTCTTTTCCAGAAGGAGAAAGAAATCGAATGGAAAAAGACTGCACAAATATTTATTGTTCAAAGAATTTCCCATTGAATATAAGATATTCGAGAAAAAAAATAGATTACCAGAAAAAGATGTAGGAACATGGATTAATTTTTAATATCTCGGAACAAGAAATCTTCTGAGCTTTGACAGATTTAGTTCAAAAAGTATGATCAGAACAACGACATTTTTTCGATCATGCATTTTAAATTTGAACGATATGATTTCGTTTTCTCTCTTTTTTCTGATTCACGTAACAGTTTTGCTTTTTCAGAAAAATATAACAGAATAAAGAATTATTGTCATAAAAAATACAGCGAAAAATAATATTCGAATGGTCATCTGTTGTTGCCTGGGAGTAAATGTAAGTTTTAGGATAGGCCAGCTTCTTTACGACTCTATATTTATATTGTAAAAGGTGCTATGAAGTTGATTGTGACTAAAATCAACGATATTTATATCAGAATAAGTTTTGATTGTGGGCAGCTGTCTTCATATTCTCAGTAAATTATTGTCTATTATTTCTTTTCGTGCCTAAAAACTTATTGAGTACTTTCTTTAAATCAACTTCGCTTAACATGTTGGAATGAATAGTTTAGGGATTTACTTTTCTTTCGTATGTTTCGTCCCATCTAAGCAATTGGGAAAAATTATTAATTTGATTTTTTAAACCTCGAGAATCACGTTCCCGTAGCCAAAATAGAATTAATTATATACACAATTTATATTTTGGAAATATATGCTTTTTTTCCAATAACGAATTGGAAGAATTCCTTTTAGAAGACTTATGCAATATGAAACATTGTTTTACGAATTTGTAACAATACTTTCCAGAGCAGGAAATCTCCTGGTAGAGAAAATAGTTTCCTAGATAGCTTTAACAGATGCTGAACAGATACCGAGTCAATGATTCTTGGCCTTAGCGACAAAATAGAAGATTCCAGAAATACAAGATTCTTGGCATTAACTCCAATATGATATGTGCAACAGTGATCCTTCTAGAAATATATGCGCCCTGCTTCAGAAACTATTAAAACCCGAGTGACAAAATATTCAGCCAGACAATAACGAGTCAATGGATTTTAACTCAATTCGATATTGACTTAGTGAAAGTAGCAGACGATTGACAGACGTGAGTAGTTGAATGAAGTTTCTCTTCTGCAAGTTCTTTAAGAAGTTTTGGTGCTGTTACGTTTATTTATTACCGATTTACGCTTTTGCACTCTTCACTGGAAGCGCTATTCTTGTATACACTTCGACTAAGTGCTTTATTACGCCTGTTTACATAAAGAATAAGCCATTATTTGTTACTGAGTCTATTGGACTTGTTCGCAGTATATCTCCTGCATTGACTCCAGGTTTTAAATAGTTTCCGCTACAGTAAAATCATTACAATTCTTTTATTTCAGAAATCATATGTAACGCAGATCCAAAGTTGTTTTATAGAATTTTATTTTTAATATGAATTATTCAATAGTTCATAGTTACCAAACATTAAGTTTTTAGCTTACCTTTCTGACTTCATTTATTATGATTTGATAACTGCATCTGCCTCTGCATTCTCATTCTTTTTGATAACTGCTTATTTTTTAAACTTTAAAAACAAACTTGATACTTTCTCTATACTTTAGAGCGTTAATTTTAACTACCATTAAATTAGAAGTTCCTTTCGATTTCGTTACTGATTTTATTTATAATGCACTTAAAGAATTTTTGAAAATCTCGACATTTTCCAGAATTCTAGACTTTGATTGTTTTTTTTATTTACTTTCAGGCCATGCAAGTCGAAAAGTAGGTAAGTAATACTGATTTTTGACGTGAATCAAGCATTTTTTACTAAATTTATCATCTTATCTTTGATGTGAATGAAGAATTGTTATTGAATCTATAGTGTCTTATTTAGCCATTTTTCTTTTTGTTAATCTCTGGCATTAAGTCAATAGAGTACCCCAAAATCAAATTTGTATTTTAAGTGCATTGTGATAGGACAAAACTGGACATAGAACTATAACTAAATTACAAAAATCACATATCAAATTTCATTTTGAGAATATGAATCAATATGAAATTTGGATGCCTTTTTTCCGCCTGATTTAAACGAAAATTTGGCGTTGAACTACAATTATAGCTACGAGGTCACATAAAGAAACTCATCGATTTAAGTCATTGCTTTTTTTTGAGTTATTGTTTTTACATTCACAATAAAGTACCTGTTGGGGTGGTCAATTCTCTGACAGATTTGGTTCAAATATTTGATACGAATCTATATTTTAGATACTAAACTTATGTACCAAGCCTTATTTATCTAACTATTGAAGTTTTTAGTTATCGTGTTACTTATACTTGGACAGCAGATAGATTTCTTCTAAATGGAAATTTGATTCAAAATTTGATACAAATCTGGAAAAGAAGTGTTAAACCGGAATACCAAATTTCAACTGCCAGAGAGAGACATAACCCCCCCCCCCCTCTCCCCAAAAAAACTACGTTTCTGATTCATGGGGTTCTGAAACATAGAGATTAGTCAAAATTTCGATTTCGATTTCGTATTTATTGACGTAATGTACTTTCTATTTTTCATCGTATACAAGATATACATGAACAATGAACAAAATATATTAAATGCTCAACAAGTACAGTACATTTTAAACATATTTTAAGTATCTAATTTACATGAACGATTAAAATATAAACAGAAGATATATTATGTTACATAGGCAAACTTAAAAAATCTGTGAACAATTTCCATTAAATTTCAATGCAAGAACTCGAATTAGATAATTCAAGGGAATACACCCCCCTCTCAAATGCAATTTCTTTAAGCAGCAAAACAATTTCTGTTAACTTTTTGAGCAATAATTACAATATATACAATGCATCTGATATTTCAAATTATATTGTGTTTATTACGTTAGAAAGAAATCTCTATATTGGAGAATTTTTTACAGGAGAGGAACTTTGGAAACGAAAACTATCGTATCGATCAATTTGAATGCTCCTAGTAATTAAGAAAATAGATGACAAATATTTCTTTCAGTTGGATATGAAGAAAAAAATGAATTTTGAAGCACATCGGGAATTTCAGGAAAGCATAAGCAACAAAATATGTAAGAATTCCTCTTTTTTCACAGAAAAATCGAATAACCATTCTAGGAAGAAGTTTGAAAAGTTTATACTTGAATGGAAATTCGAAATATTCGAAGAAAAAATGAATATTTTGTGATACTTTGAAAAAAAAAATAAATAAAAAAGAAGATAGAAGCATTATTATCGTCCTCTATTTTTTTACTCTTTCATGAAAGCGATTCCGTGAATGAAAACTGCTGTTCTCAAAATTCAGAAAATGATGCTCGTTTCCTTGAAAGAAATCGTTTGCTCTTATAGTTATTTATCGTGGTGTAAAAATTCTTTTTTTCGTAATTCAGAAACAGAGTATCAAGCTCTTATATCTTAGAAGATGTTTATATTTAGCTTTATTATTCGATTTTAAGACAATCAGTTAAATTAGTTCAAATAAAATTCCTCTCTTATCTTTGCCTTTTAAAGAAAAAAGAATCAAATTCAGCAACTGAACCACTCTAAAAAACCATTAGAAGGATTCTTTAATGCTGCAGTAAAAACACAGGCTTTGCCTTCTGCAGTAAATTGTGCATGAAAGGAAGAAAATTAAAGTCATGCATTGTTTTGATTCATTTTAACAAAAATGCATTCGATTATTGATATAAATATAAATATCTGCAGGCAATTTTGTTTTTTAGATTTTTATTCAATATTATAAAAAAACATGTGACAATAGATGTAGTTTTTTTAAAATTTTTTATTTTTGAAGAAAAAAAAATTCAATAACAATTCTGAACGATAAAGTAAGTAACGATTTAACTGAATCTCAAATTGTTTTTATCAAAATGAAACGTTAAGTCAAAATGTTGTTTGTTTTTTAATTTTCAAAAATTTATTTATTTATTATCTAGAATTTCCTTCTGCGTTCTTTATCTAAATAATATTGCATTTGTTATTTTCCGTTTTCTAAAATATTCTTTCTTATTTCTACAATGCCACGGACTTTTATTAATTTTCATTATAAGATAGGAACCACTGTGAGCCCATTTATTTCCCCGTTGGATTCAACTAAATTTATTTAGGCTTAAGAATGTTAAGCGACAGAGAAAAATTATATATCATGTTTTTAAAAGTATAATTACTAAGAAAATTTAATAATAATGAAGCAATAATATAATAAAGCAGTGAATAACAATTTAAATTGTATTTTAAATCTGATAAAATGATAACATTTTCCTTACTGTTCTATTTTGAAATCTTAATTATCTAACTCTAATTAAACTCTTCGTTTATCGAATATTAAAATGTTAATTTCTTCAACAAAATGTTTCAACTTTTTAATATCATATGTCTGTAATATTTTAGTAGCTAAGATGAATATTTTGCAGATGTGTGTGATATTTTATACAAAGCAGCATAAAGTTGAAAACATGCTAAAATTTCTATTTTAAATGAGGACAACGATTCTGAAATCAGTGAGAATTATTTGATGCATGCTTTATTTCTGAATCTTAAATTTTAGTTTATCTTTTCTCATTTACAATGTTTTTTTTTTTTTTTTTTTTTTTTAACCAGCAGAAAGGATTGGTCGATTGTGTTTTGCATTGCAAGGCTTATTCACTTAGGCTTCGTTATCAATTTGAAAAAGAGAATGTACGTTTAGAGTGACAGTTTAATTAAAGAAAGAATTATCTTCTCACTTTTTCCCTCAATTTGATAGAAGCTACAAAAAAAGGTTTACAAGGTGTAGTTAAGCTACAAAACAAACTGTTTACAAAATGTCATTTAAACTTCGTGTATACGGAAGTGCATGTAGTTTAATGAAACTCAAAGTTGTAATATTTTTATCACCGCAGTATTTAGCCAGTAAATGACAGCTAAAAACGTAATTTTAATAATATAAAAAATTTCTGTTGTTTCTGGGATTTACATGAAGTTTAAAAATCAAAATTATTTGGCGTTTAGTTTAGATATAT
The DNA here is from genome assembly GCF_947563725.1 of Argiope bruennichi. Taxonomy (NCBI): domain Eukaryota; kingdom Metazoa; phylum Arthropoda; class Arachnida; order Araneae; family Araneidae; genus Argiope; species Argiope bruennichi. The sequence continues at coordinate 53,230,279 of NC_079159.1, read as the reverse complement.
TTACGTCTTGCTCAAAAGCAGCACTAGCATTATTTGCACAAATCTCGTAATTTTAAACCTTAGTCAGATGACAAGGATGACACTTTGTTTGGCATCCCATCTTCAAACTTACGCACCACACCAATGAAGGTCGATTTGTTCAACGCCAACAGTTTGGTGGGCACCAGGCTTAGAGGTATGATAGGTTCTTTTTTTGGAATCGAACCTATTTCGAATCGGAGGCAGCCCTCAGGTTCGGAGGCAGGGGCTTTACCATCTAACCATCGCGGCCCGAGCCCGCCAAGAACACTATAGAGGAAAATAATCTCTGGTTATAAAAACGCCAACTTTTTAATATGATTATCAGAGCATGGTGATGCAAATATTTCAGGAAATCAATAAAAATAGTTTTCGAAACACATTTTTACTAGTGTGCTAAAGAGTAAAATCTTTTTTTTACTTATTGTCTTTAATTTTTGTACTGGAACAATATTTTTTTTCCATTTCATTTATTCAAGTTTTATTATTTAATCGAATCCTTATTTTGAATATTAAATCTTGAAATATTATGAAAAATTAAGAATCTTGAAATGACTTTTGAATCCAGTTTTTAGAATCAAGATTTTATAGTATGCAATAGATCAACTGATATTTAAGTTCTGAAATTATTAAAAAAAATTGTATTTTCCTCTGGAGCATACAAATATGAAAAGTTTACGATTATAGTGCATCAAGTAGTGCTTGAAAATATACACAAACACACGTACACGCGCGCACACGAGCGCATTTATAACCCCCCCCCCCAAGAATGTGAATTGAATCCAAGAGGTGATAAAATAATAATGGTACAACATTTTTGTTCCCATAATAGAATATCTATTATTGGTAGAGTAGTAATAGAGAGAAGCAATGAAAATGTGACTAAATAAAAACTTTATTAAACTTTATTATTATTAAAAACTTTATTAGTATTAAAACTTTTAATATTTTTTAATTATCAACATCTGTTATATATTCTTATACTACAAACATTTTACATTCAATAGGCATCAGAGTTTTGATTTCTTTTTTATAAGAAGAAAATTTACTTTTGTTTGTATAAAATACAGTCCGCCTATCTTAATTTTTAATTTTCTCAAAATATTTTGAGTGTTTTTGTTTTGTTTTTAAGGTTTTTTTAAAGGCATACAAGATAATAGATTTCTGACAATCAAAGTTTTAATATCGAATTTTCGTGTACTTTCATTAGAATGCAAAAGAACATTTTAATTAATTGATTTTCGTCTAATTATGGTAGCTCTTATTTCTGCTAAAGGGATTAAATGTTATTTAAAAGATTTATTTGTTTTAAAACATCTAGTTCTCAGTACTATCAAATCTGAAGAAGAATCCAGTAACACAAAATATTAGAACATTTAAAACGTGAGAATCATAAAAATGATTTTTCTAAATTAAGTTTGGACCTTCGGTACTCGCCCTTTGGATTTATATTTAAACAGATAAAACTATTCAAATATCTGCTCAGACAGTAGTTCTCCATAGCATCCTCAATGTTCCAGAAAAACTCAGATGTGATTCCTTACCCTCCATGAAAACTTTCATTTAATTTTCAAGGGAGAACGAAGGAAAAACTGCTAAAATTCCGTCTCTCCCTTTCTCATTATTTGCTTTCACTAGATCCCGGTTTATTTCGGGAGAAAATACGTGATCCATTTATATTTAAACTCGGATCTTTCATTCGAAGGATGGAGAAAGATTGAATATACTTTTTTTTTTCTCACTCTTTGTGGATTACGGATCTTATTGGAGAATTCTCGAAATGCTCTCATCGTTCGTTACAAGTACATTTGGAAGAACCTTAGAAAGAAGTAAAAGAGGAAGTGAAGTGACAGATTACATCTACCGGTTGATAAGGATAAGAGATGGAATGCACCCTTAAAAGAATGGAATAAGACAAACTCGTGGAGAACTATATTTAAGAATTTGGCAGAAGATTATTTATTAATATGATAAAATTTTAGAATATTTAGAGTGAAGGGCAATTTATACTTGCATCAATTTTAATCTTATGTTAGGAAAACCTTAAGATAATGTAATGATAATTTAGAGAAAAATATAAAAGTATAGGGCTTTATCTATATTAATAAGATACGTTATGAAAATGTTATTAAATTATTATGATGCTGATGTTAACGTAAAACATCGTTCACCAAATTATAGTTGCATTAGACAATTGAGATTTATTAAGTTGTCTACCAGGTACTAACAACTTTTTTTATCTAGCAAGGCACCTAGATAGGAGGACTGGTATCTCATTTCTTTGATGTTGTTTCCAGATTTTATGCTTTTTTTATAAAGAATATTTTATTTTATTTTATTTCATTCATTTTATAAAGAATCATGTTTCGTTTGATTGAAAATATTGTAAAACAAATTCAGGTAACATTATATTTCAGTGGTGATATCGAAGCAGTTATCTATGTTTCTTGGTTTCATATCGTAAAAAAATGTTTTTGTAAACTAGTGGCGATTAATTTCAATGTGATTGGATTATATTTGCGTGAAATGTACTATTCATTCTGGGATTCTAAAATCCTTCGGGCTTTTGCACATACTCAGAATGAGCTTATTCTGTCAAAAAAAGGGATGAGAGAAAAGGTGGAAGGAGGAGATGTTTACATTTAATAATAATGTGATCTCGGATTTTACGTGGATTATGGAGCAACAAACCTGCAGGTAACTCGTAATATAGTCAGAAAAAGATGCTAATTTGCAATAAAATACTTTACAACAAATTTATTTTCTATCATAAGTCTAATCTTACATTATGATGAATAAATAGAAGGATTCTGTTCTTAAAATTTGGGAATTCATTTTTTTACAAATTAATAATAATATTTTTAGGTTTAAACACTTATCTTTATTTGTTATTGAATTTTTTAATAATATTTTAAGATTAACTACGGTAGATAATCTCAATTACATTTATTCATGTTATATAAAATATTTTTTGAGCCAGCTTTGAAAATTTTTTGGCTTTTGAACTAGGCTCATAAGCAAACAATACACAATTTTGAGTTACAAAAAATAGTACGTTCATAAACGACACTCACATGCACATGGCAAAAAACCAGAGAGATAAGTATCTAATGGGATGGAAATCAAGGTCAATGAATGAAGAACTCTGGAAATGCTCTCATCCTTTCGTATTTCGCCCTTTAGCGAGGTAGAATAATTGAAAAGGGGTAGTTTTTGGATATTGAAACGAATAATATATATATGTGTTTTTCCTTTCTATTCCATTATCTCTTTGTGAATAAAATTTTATTTTATATTTCTTCTAATCAGCAATTGTTTATGAATTACTTTAAAATAATAAAATAATAGACATGGTATCAATTAAATCAAGACGTCTAATTACACAAATCGAAATACGAGGAAAAGGTGTATTAGAACTTACTCCAATATTTACCCACCATTGTATGGCTTTAGATATTTATATTGGTTTATAAACTAATATTGCATTTCCTAAAAAAATTAAACTGAATTTTATAACCTAATACATAGAAAAAATACACAAGTAAAACCCTTTTTTTTAAAAGATCAATTAATTTATTTTAAAACAAAATTTATGGATTTTTTTTCCCATTAATGAGCTAAAATAAAGCACGTGCACATCATTTTTCGCTACCCATTTCGGTTGAACTCTAACTGAGCTTATTTAAATAGATACAGTCATAAAACGTTTAATAAAATTTCTGATCAAAAATTTTAAAAATCAGTGCGTAAAGTGCGTGTTACAAATGACATCTGTTACAACCGATCCTTAACTTCCCTACTGATTATTTAATTCATGTTCGCAAGTTCAAGTTTCAAGAAATTCACTAAAATCTTCCGTATGCTTCGGTATTTGTTGAAATACCGAAATTAATTATTAATAAAAATTATACTCTGAAAGGAAACAGAATTATACTCTTTATAAATATTCTGAATAATAATTAAAAAAAATCCGTTGATATTGTGCACAAATTGCTTCTTAAATAAAGTTAACATCCTTTAAGACCATCAATTATAATGCATTTATTAATTGAAACTGAAACGAGCTATCATATCTTAATACTCGTCACAGTAATTTTTCGATTTCTATCTACATCTCCATAGTGTGTTCTCCTATACAATTGTGGAGCGCAGCAAATATTCTCTATATTATTGAATGACGGACACACTAGAGGAATATATGATGTTATACAATACATGTTTAATCGCGTTATAATAGAGCTGTAGCATATTATCACAATGGTGAAATGAACCCGAATGTAAACTGTAGTCACATCGGACAATAGGAAAGAGGATATCTTGACTGAGTCTTTCTGATGGACGTATTAATGTTAAATAACATTTATTTGTTAACGGAATTTTTCATATCATTCAGAAATTCTGTTATTTTGAAATTTTTAGAGTCTTCAAGCATGAATTTGTTTCATTTCTCCGAATTATATATAAATAATTTTTTTAAATAAATTAATACAGGAAACCTAACAAATGAATTTAGATTTTAGCAATTCATTAAAAAGGTTCAATTCTGTTTAGCAGACTTATGCTAATGGAATGACAGAGAAAGATAGGGTGGAAAGTGAAATTTAGGCACTAAGGGCCAAAAGTTGGTTCAAAATATCCAGTCCATCTATTCGAAATTCGAAATTTTCAAACAGCTTGAATCCTATAATTTATCTTTTGATGTTACACAAAATTAAAAATTATTAGTGCTTCTTATCAGGCTCCACAACACTCGAAAATATTTCGCGTGCTTTGTATTATATTTATATAGTTTTCCACTTATATGAAAGAGTGGGCAATATAGCATAGATCTAAAAATATTTAATAAACAAAAACTAGAAATTAATTGCTTTTTTTTCCTGTCAAAATAAAGATACACACCTGAAAAAAAAACTTCGCTTATTCCTTAAAGATTAACTGAATATCAACTTCAAATTACTGTAGATAGGAAATACCTTTCTTTCTTTCTTTCTTTTTTTTCATTTCGGTTTTAATCAAGAAATATTTTTTTCCATTACCACTCTTTAGGTAATTTACTATTAAGAAAGTAGGAATGGGAAAGTCTTATTACAAAAGATGTCTATCTCTTTTTAATTTCTGGTATACATTGCATAGAGAAAGTGTAGTAATAGTTAAAAAATTCGAACTCGAGATTTTGACGAATCACTTCGTTTTAGATCTTCCTGAGTTTGAAAGACATATTTCTGGAAAATGTCCATCCATCTGTGACAAAGATAATTCAGAAATACTTTGAGCTAGATGTTTGAAATTTGTATACGGTCTTTATACCAAATTTCTAGATTCCTATCAAATTTTGTTATTCATTTCCTTTTAATGCTTCAAATCTTTATTCTAGAGGATAAAAAACTGTTGTAAAGTATTTGTGAAAGTGAGCAGAGGTTTTGAATAACCTTTTAAAATGTGACCTTTTTAAATAACCATATGTTTGCATATACCTTACGGTTGGCGCTGCATAATCAGAAATGGTTTTAGCGCCAGTAAACTCCATCAAACCAACCAACCAAACCTATCAAATTTTGAGCTTAATACACTAACATAGAGTTTGTCTGTTCAGCTGTTCGAATATAATTTAACTCGATAACTACAAAATGAGGAGAGCTAGATAGGCAAAATTCATACTCAGAATTAGCATCTGTAGTCTAGACATTTTACCAATTTTTAATTAAATCCGACAAGGGATTTTTCGTATGTATTTTCAGAAACATTTCAACGTGATCATTCAAAGACGCAGTGATTCAAATATATCAAATTTGGAATGGGATTTTGTGACTATAATTATAGTTCTGTCTCAAATTTTTGATCCAATTAGTTGGAAAAAATACTCATAAAACACAAATTCGATTTTTGGATACTATTAACCGCATGCCAGGATTAAATTGCCATATTCTCGCCAAGGTTGTAAAAGATTCTCGCCAAATCAGTAAAAATGCTAAATTCACGCCAAGACAATATTTCGTAACTATTGTACGCCAATGCCATGCAAGACGTTCTCTGGTAAAACACATTTATTTGAGAATAAATGAGAAAGAATTGGGAAGAGCAATACCACTGTTTCTTTCAATTAGGCATTAGACTTATGTCATAAGTGGTTACTTTACAGATACTTCATTAAAAAAATTATTTAGGGTTTTATTAATATTCGAGTAGTTTTATTATGAGGTATGATTCATTTCTAATTTTAAAGATGAATAATTTGATTATTTTAAATCTGGGTAAGTTAAGGGTACGTAAAAAGAAATGGTGCTAAACGGAAAACTGCTAATTGTAAGCGATTAAAGTGAAGAATAAAATTATAGAATTTTATTCCCCAATTTCGTTACGTAAGAAGGAAAGATTACTAGTACTTAGTAAAAGAAAAGTATGAAGAATTCAGAGATGGGACAATAAAATATCCTGAAATAGAGATAGCGAAAAGTGTGTTCCTACCTTATACTTGCATTAAGTACAAATATTCCAACAAATTTGATGCAGCTCCAGATATTAAATATATATATATATATATATATATATATATATATATATATATATATGTCGTCTTTTGAACATAGTTTTTCAAAATACATTTCCACGAATTCTTTAGAATTGCGTTGAAAATATCCTCTATTTGAATAGTTGATTATTGATTCATTTTTATCATAAATTAAAACGAAAAATATTTCAATGCTGTTTATATTGTTAGTACTATGGAATGAATGCTATTATAGGAATGAAAAACGCAATGTTAGAATAAAAGAAATCCTTCAAATATTATAAACATAATAATATTATTTAGAATTCCATTATAAGTCCTTAGCGTTAATAATAAATATTTAGCACTCAAGATTGATTCTGTGAAAAATAATAACAAATTGAACTTAAGAATTTACTTTTTAATTGTTATTTATCTTTCATGTTTTTGCTAGATGAAACAACTGTAAAATGCTGTCTAGATGAGCTTACTACAGAATTAGAAGAATTCATTTATTATTATTTATGACTCAAAACCTTAAGCAAACATGGTTTGATTATTTACCAAAAACGTATTTTTTCTGAAACTATCGAAAATATACTTACTACAAATTAATTAAGTGTTTAATGCTCAGGACTCAGCAATTCTTACCATATTTTATAAGAACTGCTATGTCGCTTTTTTAAATTAGGAAACCTTAAAAAGTTACTTGTAAGAAGTGTGTTCCTTAATAAAAAAATTAATTATTAATTATTTTTCATTAGTATTATTATTTTGAGATATTATTGTAGAAGCGTTTAACGTTTGAAAGAAGATTGCTTAAGTGCACTCTAAATTTCTGTATGAAACGAAAATTTAAATAATCTATCTTTTTTGTTTTAAACCATTATGAAGTGTATTGATATGTGATTTAATTACTAATTAATATTAACCAATTAATAATGAATTGAAATAATTATATAACAGAATTCAAATGGGTTTTCACTCTTTATTTTCAATTCACCAAATATTTTAATATTTCATTATTAGATAGAAAGGCCCTTATGAAAGGTTAAATAAATTCAACAGATAAACCTTATTTCAAAGAAATTTTAAATTCCATTATCATATAAGATATTGAAATTTTGTTCGATGATTGTATTTTTTGTAACAGGAAATTCTGCTCTCAGTTTATACTAATACATCAAAAGCAAAGCCATTATTCCTTTCTTTATAAAATAACGGAAGTCTTCAAACTGCACCTTCTTCAGCGTTCGTTCGATTTGGGATACAATCTAACGAATTTTAAAATTTAATGAATCATTCCGATGTTTGCTCTGTGCTTAAAATAGAAACCGCTTCTCCTTTGATACGCTATCCAGCTATCCAAATCTGCAGAATCCACAATGGCATTGAAAAAACTCAGTCAACAATGGGACATGTAATAGAGAATGAGCCTGGGTTTTCATTTCTAGCAAATGAGTTGGAAAAGTTTGAAACGGAATAGAAGCCAATTTTTTCGAAAGTAGCAAATGTTTGGTTACAAATAGCTTGTGGGTATACTGGGTAATTAACTGATTTTAATTCTGAACTAATGAGACGGCAGTTTAATGAAATCTGGACTTTATTATAGTCTTATTTTGATAGACATTATTTGAGTATTTTCCTCATTCGTTTAAAAAATGGAATCATGGGAAATTAAAAAGTGAACTAATGAACATTATTTTTTTTCGTGGTACATAATAAATCGTTCGCAGAAGCTTCAGAACTTATTTATTCTGAAAGCTGAATAGTACAGTTAGAATTCTGCGATATTTCCACCGAAGTAACTAACTTGTACAACTAGGTAGTTTTATTATCGTTTACGCAGTTGCTAATGCGGATTACATGGCTTTATTTGGCGCTTCTTTCAGCGCCATCATTGTTGCACTTTTTCGGAATTTGAGAATAGTTAGAGAATTCTTCATTAGAGGACACAATGCTATGAGGCAAAATCAAGGACATAAACGAATTGTGGAAGTACTGGAGTGTAATATTTTGATATATTATTTGACATTAGGTTACACCTGTAAGTGGTGCTTTTTTTGATGAAACAACCTGGATTTGACCTTTCCTGCTATGGAAAACTTTGAATACTCTATATTGGGGAGATAAGTGCCGTACCATGAAGGCTCACAAAGCAGGTTATGATTTGTCTGTCACATAATACTCTTCTCTTGATCTATATAGAATGGATTAGATTTCTTATTTATGGATTCGGGACGCGTTGTGCATTTTTCCAAATATAAAAGGATTCATTGACATTTGAAAACTTATTGCAAATCCTTTCAGTTTTTTGAATTTACTAATACAAATTATACAGTTGTTTATATTTTATTGTATTTGAATGCAATTAATCTGATTTATTTTTTTCTGTGGGAACTCGGTTTTTTTTCAGGAGTGAGTTGGGATGAGAGAATTTCTAATTAAAAGCAAATGAACCACACACACACACACACACACACACACACACACACACACACACACACACACACACACACACACACACACACACACACACACACACGCACACACACACACACGCACGCACGCACGCACACACGCACACGCACACGCACACACACACAGACACTTTTATCTTTGTTATAAGTAATGATATATTAATGTATTAATAAAGTAAATCATCATATCACTCATATGAAAATCTTAGATATGAATTTAAACTTTATTTCTTCATAAAATGAAATGTGCATGATTTACTTACAAAGGGTGTTTTTCTTATAAAAACTCCTTTACTAGTTTCAGGTAAACTTGTTTGTTATTTCTTGGCTAGTAGATTAAAACTTACATGCCATTAGCTTAAAACCGAAGCTGCCAAAAATTATTCAACAATACTGTGAGCGTGTCGAAGAAAACTGAACTGAGTTCTCCAGAGAAAATGAAAAGTTTGTAACGAATTCCGAGTGAGACGAAGTGCAACTTTAAATATACCATAGAAAACTTGTCATATGAGAGAAAGCAGAAAACTACAGGAACCAATTTAACTTTATTTAAATGCGAACAAGAATTATGTTTAAACTTCGAAAATTTAGCTGTTTTCTTCGGAAAAAGACATTTGCATACTTGTGCATTTGTCTTCGATATTTTAAATCTCCCCAAGGTTCCGCTTCTGTTTCCCATTTTCTAAACAGAACTATAGTCACTTTCATGAAGAACAGTCTTGTTTTAGAATGCATTATTTGTATATTATGAGGCTTCAAAGTTGCCTGAAAATCATTTGTTGTTTGAAGAAAGTTTTAAATGCTAATTTTAGAAGAGTATAGGGACATAAATACATTGTTTTGAAAGTTTTCTCGAATTGTATGTCATATTAAAAGTCATGTAGATCTTCGAATTCACCCAGTAAGTATCAGTTATAAATTGCGTAGCTGGCAGCTTAGAGTTTGGCATTCAGAATGAATTTTGAGATTTTTTGAAAAGTACAGCAAGGATTCTTATACTTTTAGTATTTTCTTCTACGATTTGAAAGGTGTTATAACCTTTTGATTAGAAGAGAATTATTCGAAACGTCTTGTGATTAATAGAAAATTATGTAGAGGTTTGAACAAAGAATATTTTTGAGAGTTCCTGAAAGCTTTACGGATAGTAATATAAATAGTGCTTCTTTGCTACATTTAAACTCTAGTGATAGTTATAATGTTAGAACTTCATTCCTTTTCAGATTAAGTGTTAACTTTTCGCTTACATTTTTTACGAAATGAATTCTTATTCATGTTTTACAGTGAAGTTGTAAAAATATTCAAAATCACAGATTAATAAATATATATAATAAAATATATTTTTCGTAAAATATTTGTAAAGGTTTGAAAATATTTTCTGTAAATTTAAAGATTTTCTTAGAAATTAAATGAAAGTAATTTTTTGTTTTGAAGAAGAAAAAAGAAAAAAAAAATGTATGAAAGGAATAAAAATGTTGTATAGAGTTGAAGAGTTTCCGGAATTCTGAGGTTCGGAGGGTTTTCCACAATTAAATTGTCTCATTAAGAATCTACTTGAATAGCCAGAAAAAAATATGCATTAAGATAGAATCCACATGGAAGCATTCTCTGTGCCTCGTTACGGAGATCCCATCGCGTATCATTATCCAGATTAGACTCTCCCAGACCGCTTCATTATCCGGCTCCGGTGCACAAAATAAACAGAACACTGTTAGAGAATCGAAACAATTTAAAAAGCGGCAAGAAAAAGGTTCATAGAAAAATTCTTCTTTTGTCAGTAGCCAAATGAAGCTTGCTGTGAACTTATTAGATATGTAAGAGCCATTGACAGCTTTTGTTTCGATGCTGGACATAATCGCACAAATTACTGAAGCGATGCATCAACATTTCTGCTATAAAGCGAGGCATTATTAGGAACGATATTAAAATGGATGTTCTGATTTATAATGGATCTCGTAATTTATTAGGACTGCAGTGTTGTTTGTAATTGTATACACACACATACAAAAAAAATGTATTAAATGTTAGAGAATCAATTGCAAAAAAAGAAAAAAAAAAGCCCATTTTAAGGATACATTTTAACGTAATTGCGTTCATATAATTTTTTTACAAATGTAGAAGCAAAATAATATGAAAAGAAAAACGATTATTAAGAAATGAAGAATATTTCAAATGAAGAAAACACACACCTACACACACACACAGAGAGAGAGAGAGACGCACACACGCACGCACGCACACACACATGCACGCACACACGCACGCACACACACACACACACAGAGAGAGAGAGAGAGGAGAGAGAAAGAGAAAGAGAGAGAGAGAGAGAGAGAGAGAAAGAGAAAGAGAGAGAAAGAGAAAGAGAGAGAAAGAGAAAGTGAGAGAGAGAGAGAAAGAGAAACAGAGAGAAAGAGAAAGAGAGAGAGAGACGCGCACACACACACACACACACACACACACACACACACACACACACACACACACACACACACACACACACACACACACACACACACACACACACACACATTGTATTGAACTAATTGCACTTTAAGAAAGTTGATAAGTTGATAACGAACGAAATTTTAAAGAAAGTTTCTTGTTAATATAAATTATTATGCTTTAAGTAGTTATTAATTATTCAACAAGTTTGTTTATTATTATTCTTCCAAGTTAGGATCAACTTGAATACGAATATTAGCCAGGTAATGTCCTTACGTGAAGTTTATGCTAATCGAACGATTACCCCTAGAATACATAACTTTTTATTTTCTTACGAAAAATGTGTGTGTTTTGAATAACCGTATATAATTTAAGAAAATTATTAAAGTTTTTAATTTTTTTTTTGTGAAATGAAAAAATAAAACATAAAATATACTAAATGATTATATTATAAATTAAACAATATCCTAGTGACGCAAATTGCATTTAAAAATTCTTCAATAAAGTCCTTTTTTTCGATATATATTTTTACAATGCAAAAATATTTTGATAGTTATTGGTAGAACTATTCATACAATCACCATCTTGGTATTTTCCCAAGTTTCCAATTTAAATCTAATTCGAGTACCGCTGTTGCCGAATATAGGTCTTTTCTACAAATGTTTATCAAAAAAATATTTAAAAAAGGATTTTCAAACACTCATTGTTGCTCATTGGAATAGTCACATGAAGTTTATAAAGGAAAATAAAATCATGTGCCAAATGGCTTACGATACGCTGTAGGCTTAAAATTTGATGAATAAGTCAGCATACAAAATTTGTAAAGCAACAAAAATTTGTAAAGCATATAAATTAAGAATAAATTTTAAATCAGCTCTCAGAATTTATGATTATTGGTAAAATTATTAATATATTCAACAATAATTGTATTTAACTTAAGACTGCAAAAAATAATATAATTTTATTGTTTAAATTTTCTTTTAACTTTTATTAAGGCATTTGTATTAAAAATCACTAAAAATAAGGTATAACTAATAGAAAATCAGATTTTTAAAAATGACAAAAGTAATCAAAAATTCATACTTTAAATGTAATCATTTTTTTTGCTTAAAAGAATTAAATAAAGATTTAAGATTAATTGCTAAATAGAGGAAAATAAGATTCAGATATGGGTCAAAGATTGATCCAAAATATTCAATCCATCCACTCCCAAACTGAGATTATCAAGCAATTTGAATCCTGCTCTAATTTTGCTTTTGGTCTAGCACAAAATTATATATATATATATATATATATATATATATATATATATATATATATATATATATATATATATATATATATATATATATATATATATATATATATATATATATATATATATATATATATATATATATATATATATATATATATATATATATATATATATATATATATATATATATATATATAATTGCTTTTTATCATTTTCTGCCCTTCTCGATAATTCTAGACATTCTTTCTATTACATTCTATATAGTCTCTCAGTTTTATGGAATATTGGAAAAAAACACACAGATATAATGAATTAGTTAACAAAAATAATGGCACTTTTTTATATCACGATAAAGATACATACCTGAAAAAGAAAGTTGTTGCTTAAAGATTAACTGAATATCTGCTTCAGGTTAGTGTCGAGAGGAAATACATTTCTAAATATTTTCTTTTTGTCTCGGTTCTCATTAAGAAATGATTTTTTTCGCTCATTTTTTCACTCATTAAGTCGCTACTTTTTCTAGTAAGAAAGCAGGTTTCTGAAAGCTTCATTACGAAAAATTTCAACCTCAATTTTGTGAGTTAGTTAGGCCTTAATGAAGAATTATTTACAACATTTTTAGGGTTGTTTCAGTAGTTTTATGAAGCTTGACTCATCTCTAATTTTTAATGATGAATAATTTGGTCATTTTAAATACGGATAAGATAAGGGTATGCAAAAGGCAATGCCAATTATATGGGAAAACGTTCATTTTGAGGGATTAAAATGAAGAAATTATAGAATTTTGTTTCCAAAGTTCGTTTAAAAGTCAAAGTTATATACGAACGAAAGCTTTCTAGCATCTAGTAGTAAAGGAAAAGCGCGAAATATTGAGAATTGAAACAATAGAATATTTTGAAATGCAGTTCGCGGAAAGATCTTTCTTTTCTTATGTTTGTTTGAAGAATACCATTGTAAACTTGATATATATCTGGATTTGAGAAATATTTGTCTCATTTAGAACTCAATCAAACTCTAAGATTTTATTGAAAATATCTATCTTGTATTTGAAAGATTGACTATTGAGAAATTTTAGTATTTATCATAAGTTTATGCGAAATTTTTTCAATGGTTTTTCCATTTGTTAACACTTTCAGGGGTGGTGGTCGCAAAAGAGGACACCAATTTTAAAAATTTCTGTAAAAAACACTATTGGAATTTAAACTTAAAAAATTATTGGAAAAGTGCAATTGGTTTCTTTTCTAATGAACAGATGGTAGCCCGAAATATTTTATATTGTTTTTTTGTTATAATTTTATGTTAAAAATGCCTCGAATTTTTGCCTGAGATGTGAGAACTTTTTTGAGTTCTTAAGAATTGAAATTTTATCAAAATCAGTCACCCACTTTCTTACAATACCCATGAGGTTTTAAATAATAATTCGTTTGAAGCTTCTTATTAATTTAAGAACGAACCAAAGTGGTTATTTCTGGGTGATCTCATTTGGGGACACTGCCCGTCTAAGACTCGATAGATATAGAAAGATATAACTCGATATTTTTCAGAGAAGGATGCGATGCAGTTTTTATGCTCGCGGTGGGGTTGTTTACTGTCTTCTCAGAAGGACCATACTTGAAATCAGAAAACATTTCAGATTTGCCTTTTTTTCCTGAAAGTTTCTTATTTTTAATGCTCATGCTCTGATTAAATTTTTGCGATTTTTTTTCGTGCAAATTTCTAAGTTTATATAGCGTTGATTTTTTATTTAAATTTTTTTCGTAATTAGTATTATTGTATTCTGCATTTGAAAATACAGCAAAAAATGCCGAAAAGATATCGACCATGTGTTTTGTGCTGTTCAAAAAAATGTACAAAAAACACGAACAATGGGCAATCGTGTGTTAGACAAAAAGACACTCCTACATGTTTTGAAAGATTTCATGCCAAAAAATGAGTTATTCTTAATTTTTTTGCTTTCTGTTAATTTAATTTAAATTTAATTGTGAATGTATATTTTTCGATAGTATATAGTTCGATTCTATCATTCGATTCGAATGTATATAGTTCGATAGTTCTCATTTTTAATTGATATTTTATATTAAATTGCAATTGCTTCGTGTTAATTTAATTTAAATTTAATTGTGAATGTATATTTTTCGATAGTATATAGTTCGATTCGATCATTCGATTCGAATGTATATAGTTCGATAGTTCTCATTTTTAATTGATATTTTATATTAAATTGCAATTGCTTCGTGTTAATTTAATTTAAATTTAATTGTGAATGTATATTTTTCGATAGTATATAGTTCGATTCGATCATTCGATTCGAATGTATGTAGTTCGATAGTTCTCATTTTTAATTGATATTTTATATTAAATTGCAATTGCTTCGTATTAATTTAATTTAAATTTAATTGTGAATGTATATTTTTCGATAGTATATAGTTCGATTCGATCATTCGATTCGAATGTATATAGTTCGATAGTTCTCATTTTTAATTGATATTTTATATTAAATTGCAATTGCTTCGTGTTAATTTAATTTAAATTTAATTGTGAATGTATATTTTTCGATAGTATATAGTTCGATTCGATCATTCGATTCGAATGTATGTAGTTCGATAGTTCTCATTTTTAATTGATATTTTATATTAAATTGCAATTGCTTCGTGTTAATTTAATTTAAATTTAATTGTGAATGTATATTTTTCGATAGTATATAGTTCGATTCGATCATTCGATTCGAATGTATGTAGTTCGATAGTTCTCATTTTTAATTGATATTTTATATTAAATTGCAATTGCTTCGTGTTAATTTAATTTAAATTTAATTGTGAATGTATATTTTTCGATAGTACATAGTTCGATTCGATCATTCGATTCGAATGTATATAGTTCGATAGTTCTCATTTTTAATTGATATTTTATATTAAATTGCAATTGCTTCGTGTTAATTTAATTTAAATTTAATTGTGAATGTATATTTTTCGATAGTATATAGTTCGATTCGATCATTCGATTCGAATGTATATAGTTCGATAGTTCTCATTTTTAATTGATATTTTATATTAAATTGCAATTGCTTCGTGTTAATTTAATTTAAATTTAATTGTGAATGTATATTTTTCGATAGTATATAGTTCGATTCGATCATTCGATTCGAATGTATGTAGTTCGATAGTTCTCATTTTTAATTGATATTTTATATTAAATTGCAATTGCTTCGTGTTAATTTAATTTAAATTTAATTGTGAATGTATATTTTTCGATAGTATATAGTTCGATTCGATCAT
This sequence comes from Argiope bruennichi, assembly GCF_947563725.1. Classification (NCBI taxonomy): domain Eukaryota; kingdom Metazoa; phylum Arthropoda; class Arachnida; order Araneae; family Araneidae; genus Argiope; species Argiope bruennichi. The sequence continues at coordinate 53,214,322 of NC_079159.1, read as the reverse complement.
TCGATTCGAATGTATATAGTTCGATAGTTCTCATTTTTAATTGATATTTTATATTAAATTGCAATTGCTTCGTGTTAATTTAATTTAAATTTAATTGTGAATGTATATTTTTCGATAGTATATAGTTCGATTCGATCATTCGATTCGAATGTATATAGTTCGATAGTTCTCATTTTTAATTGATATTTTATATTAAATTGCAATTGCTTCGTGTTAATTTAATTTAAATTTAATTGTGAATGTATATTTTTCGATAGTATATAGTTCGATTCGATCATTCGATTCGAATGTATGTAGTTCGATAGTTCTCATTTTTAATTGATATTTTATATTAAATTGCAATTGCTTCGTGTTAATTTAATTTAAATTTAATTGTGAATGTATATTTTTCGATAGTATATAGTTCGATTCGATTATTCGATTCGAATGTATGTAGTTCGATAGTTCTCATTTTTAATTGATATTTTATATTAAATTGCAATTGCTTCGTGTTAATTTAATTTAAATTTAATTGTGAATGTATATTTTTCGATAGTATATAGTTCGATTCGATCATTCGATTCGAATGTATATAGTTCGATAGTTCTCATTTTTAATTGATATTTTATATTAAATTGCAATTGCTTCGTGTTAATTTAATTTAAATTTAATTGTGAATGTATATTTTTCGATAGTATATAGTTCGATTCGATCATTCGATTCGAATGTATGTAGTTCGATAGTTCTCATTTTTAATTGATATTTTATATTAAATTGCAATTGCTTCGTGTTAATTTAATTTAAATTTAATTGTGAATGTATATTTTTCGATAGTATATAGTTCGATTCGATCATTCGATTCGAATGTATATAGTTCGATAGTTCTCATTTTTAATTGATATTTTATATTAAATTGCAATTGCTTCGTGTTAATTTAATTTAAATTTAATTGTGAATGTATATTTTTCGATAGTATATAGTTCGATTCGATCATTCGATTCGAATGTATATAGTTCGATAGTTCTCATTTTTAATTGATATTTTATATTAAATTGCAATTGCTTCGTGTTAATTTAATTTAAATTTAATTGTGAATGTATATTTTTCGATAGTATATAGTTCGATTCGATCATTCGATTCGAATGTATGTAGTTCGATAGTTCTCATTTTTAATTGATATTTTATATTAAATTGCAATTGCTTCGTATTAATTTAATTTAAATTTAATTGTGAATGTATATTTTTCGATAGTATATAGTTCGATTCGATCATTCGATTCGAATGTATATAGTTCGATAGTTCTCATTTTTAATTGATATTTTATATTAAATTGCAATTGCTTCGTGTTAATTTAATTTAAATTTAATTGTGAATGTATATTTTTCGATAGTATATAGTTCGATTCGATCATTCGATTCGAATGTATGTAGTTCGATAGTTCTCATTTTTAATTGATATTTTATATTAAATTGCAATTGCTTCGTGTTAATTTAATTTAAATTTAATTTTGAATGTATATTTTTCGATAGTATATAGTTCGATTCGATCATTCGATTCGAATGTATGTAGTTCGATAGTTCTCATTTTTAATTGATATTTTATATTAAATTGCAATTGCTTCGTGTTAATTTAATTTAAATTTAATTGTGAATGTATATTTTTCGATAGTACATAGTTCGATTCGATCATTCGATTCGAATGTATATAGTTCGATAGTTCTCATTTTTAATTGATATTTTATATTAAATTGCAATTGCTTCGTGTTAATTTAATTTAAATTTAATTGTGAATGTATATTTTTCGATAGTATATAGTTCGATTCGATCATTCGATTCGAATGTATATAGTTCGATAGTTCTCATTTTTAATTGATATTTTATATTAAATTGCAATTGCTTCGTGTTAATTTAATTTAAATTTAATTGTGAATGTATATTTTTCGATAGTATATAGTTCGATTCGATCATTCGATTCGAATGTATGTAGTTCGATAGTTCTCATTTTTAATTGATATTTTATATTAAATTGCAATTGCTTCGTGTTAATTTAATTTAAATTTAATTGTGAATGTATATTTTTCGATAGTATATAGTTCGATTCGATCATTCGATTCGAATGTATATAGTTCGATAGTTCTCATTTTTAATTGATATTTTATATTAAATTGCAATTGCTTCGTGTTAATTTAATTTAAATTTAATTGTGAATGTATATTTTTCGATAGTATATAGTTCGATTCGATCATTCGATTCGAATGTATATAGTTCGATAGTTCTCATTTTTAATTGATATTTTATATTAAATTGCAATTGCTTCGTGTTAATTTAATTTAAATTTAATTGTGAATGTATATTTTTCGATAGTATATAGTTCGATTCGATCATTCGATTCGAATGTATGTAGTTCGATAGTTCTCATTTTTAATTGATATTTTATATTAAATTGCAATTGCTTCGTGTTAATTTAATTTAAATTTAATTGTGAATGTATATTTTTCGATAGTATATAGTTCGATTCGATTATTCGATTCGAATGTATGTAGTTCGATAGTTCTCATTTTTAATTGATATTTTATATTAAATTGCAATTGCTTCGTGTTAATTTAATTTAAATTTAATTGTGAATGTATATTTTTCGATAGTATATAGTTCGATTCGATCATTCGATTCGAATGTATATAGTTCGATAGTTCTCATTTTTAATTGATATTTTATATTAAATTGCAATTGCTTCGTGTTAATTTAATTTAAATTTAATTGTGAATGTATATTTTTCGATAGTATATAGTTCGATTCGATCATTCGATTCGAATGTATGTAGTTCGATAGTTCTCATTTTTAATTGATATTTTATATTAAATTGCAATTGCTTCGTGTTAATTTAATTTAAATTTAATTGTGAATGTATATTTTTCGATAGTATATAGTTCGATTCGATCATTCGATTCGAATGTATATAGTTCGATAGTTCTCATTTTTAATTGATATTTTATATTAAATTGCAATTGCTTCGTGTTAATTTAATTTAAATTTAATTGTGAATGTATATTTTTCGATAGTATATAGTTCGATTCGATCATTCGATTCGAATGTATATAGTTCGATAGTTCTCATTTTTAATTGATATTTTATATTAAATTGCAATTGCTTCGTGTTAATTTAATTTAAATTTAATTGTGAATGTATATTTTTCGATAGTATATAGTTCGATTCGATCATTCGATTCGAATGTATGTAGTTCGATAGTTCTCATTTTTAATTGATATTTTATATTAAATTGCAATTGCTTCGTGTTAATTTAATTTAAATTTAATTGTGAATGTATATTTTTCGATAGTATATAGTTCGATTCGATCATTCGATTCGAATGTATATAGTTCGATAGTTCTCATTTTTAATTGATATTTTATATTAAATTGCAATTGCTTCGTGTTAATTTAATTTAAATTTAATTGTGAATGTATATTTTTCGATAGTATATAGTTCGATTCGATCATTCGATTCGATTGTATGTAGTTCGATAGTTCTCATTTTTAATTGATATTTTATATTAAATTGCAATTGCTTCGTGTTAATTTAATTTAAATTTAATTGTGAATGTATATTTTTCGATAGTATATAGTTCGATTCGATCATTCGATTCGAATGTATGTAGTTCGATAGTTCTCATTTTTAATTGATATTTTATATTAAATTGCAATTGCTTCGTGTTAATTTAATTTAAATTTAATTGTGAATGTATATTTTTCGATAGTATATAGTTCGATTCGATCATTCGATTCGAATGTATATAGTTCGATAGTTCTCATTTTTAATTGATATTTTATATTAAATTGCAATTGCTTCGTGTTAATTTAATTTAAATTTAATTGTGAATGTATATTTTTCGATAGTATATAGTTCGATTCGATCATTCGATTCGAATGTATGTAGTTCGATAGTTCTCATTTTTAATTGATATTTTATATTAAATTGCAATTGCTTCGTGTTAATTTAATTTAAATTTAATTGTGAATGTATATTTTTCGATAGTATATAGTTCGATTCGATCATTCGATTCGAATGTATGTAGTTCGATAGTTCTCATTTTTAATTGATATTTTATATTAAATTGCAATTGCTTCGTGTTAATTTAATTTAAATTTAATTGTGAATGTATATTTTTCGATAGTATATAGTTCGATTCGATCATTCGATTCGAATGTATATAGTTCGATAGTTCTCATTTTTAATTGATATTTTATATTAAATTGCAATTGCTTCGTGTTAATTTAATTTAAATTTAATTGTGAATGTATATTTTTCGATAGTATATAGTTCGATTCGATCATTCGATTCGAATGTATGTAGTTCGATAGTTCTCATTTTTAATTGATATTTTATATTAAATTGCAATTGCTTCGTGTTAATTTAATTTAAATTTAATTGTGAATGTATATTTTTCGATAGTATATAGTTCGATTCGATCATTCGATTCGAATGTATGTAGTTCGATAGTTCTCATTTTTAATTGATATTTTATATTAAATTGCAATTGCTTCGTGTTAATTTAATTTAAATTTAATTGTGAATGTATATTTTTCGATAGTATATAGTTCGATTCGATCATTCGATTCGAATGTATATAGTTCGATAGTTCTCATTTTTAATTGATATTTTATATTAAATTGCAATTGCTTCGTGTTAATTTAATTTAAATTTAATTGTGAATGTATATTTTTCGATAGTATATAGTTCGATTCGATCATTCGATTCGAATGTATGTAGTTCGATAGTTCTCATTTTTAATTGATATTTTATATTAAATTGCAATTGCTTCGTGTTAATTTAATTTAAATTTAATTGTGAATGTATATTTTTCGATAGTATATAGTTCGATTCGATCATTCGATTCGAATGTATATAGTTCGATAGTTCTCATTTTTAATTGATATTTTATATTAAATTGCAATTGCTTCGTGTTAATTTAATTTAAATTTAATTGTGAATGTATATTTTTCGATAGTATATAGTTCGATTCGATCATTCGATTCGAATGTATGTAGTTCGATAGTTCTCATTTTTAATTGATATTTTATATTAAATTGCAATTGCTTCGTGTTAATTTAATTTAAATTTAATTGTGAATGTATATTTTTCGATAGTATATAGTTCGATTCGATCATTCGATTCGAATGTATGTAGTTCGATAGTTCTCATTTTTAATTGATATTTTATATTAAATTGCAATTGCTTCGTGTTAATTTAATTTAAATTTAATTGTGAATGTATATTTTTCGATAGTATATAGTTCGATTCGATCATTCGATTCGAATGTATATAGTTCGATAGTTCTCATTTTTAATTGATATTTTATATTAAATTGCAATTGCTTCGTGTTAATTTAATTTAAATTTAATTGTGAATGTATATTTTTCGATAGTATATAGTTCGATTCGATCATTCGATTCGAATGTATGTAGTTCGATAGTTCTCATTTTTAATTGATATTTTATATTAAATTGCAATTGCTTCGTGTTAATTTAATTTAAATTTAATTGTGAATGTATATTTTTCGATAGTATATAGTTCGATTCGATCATTCGATTCGAATGTATGTAGTTCGATAGTTCTCATTTTTAATTGATATTTTATATTAAATTGCAATTGCTTCGTGTTAATTTAATTTAAATTTAATTGTGAATGTATATTTTTCGATAGTATATAGTTCGATTCGATCATTCGATTCGAATGTATATAGGTCGATAGTTCTCATTTTTAATTGATATTTTATATTAAATTGCAATTGCTTCGTGTTAATTTAATTTAAATTTAATTGTGAATGTATATTTTTCGATAGTATATAGTTCGATTCGATCATTCGATTCGAATGTATGTAGTTCGATAGTTCTCATTTTTAATTGATATTTTATATTAAATTGCAATTGCTTCGTGTTAATTTAATTTAAATTTAATTGTGAATGTATATTTTTCGATAGTATATAGTTCGATTCGATCATTCGATTCGAATGTATATAGTTCGATAGTTCTCATTTTTAATTGATATTTTATATTAAATTGCAATTGCTTCGTGTTAATTTAATTTAAATTTAATTGTGAATGTATATTTTTCGATAGTATATAGTTCGATTCGATCATTCGATTCGAATGTATATAGTTCGATAGTTCTCATTTTTAATTGATATTTTATATTAAATTGCAATTGCTTCGTGTTAATTTAATTTAAATTTAATTGTGAATGTATATTTTTCGATAGTATATAGTTCGATTCGATCATTCGATTCGAATGTATGTAGTTCGATAGTTCTCATTTTTAATTGATATTTTATATTAAATTGCAATTGCTTCGTGTTAATTTAATTTAAATTTAATTGTGAATGTATATTTTTCGATAGTATATAGTTCGATTCGATCATTCGATTCGAATGTATGTAGTTCGATAGTTCTCATTTTTAATTGATATTTTATATTAAATTGCAATTGCTTCGTGTTAATTTAATTTAAATTTAATTGTGAATGTATATTTTTCGATAGTATATAGTTCGATTCGATCATTCGATTCGAATGTATGTAGTTCGATAGTTCTCATTTTTAATTGATATTTTATATTAAATTGCAATTGCTTCGTGTTAATTTAATTTAAATTTAATTGTGAATGTATATTTTTCGATAGTATATAGTTCGATTCGATCATTCGATTCGAATGTATGTAGTTCGATAGTTCTCATTTTTAATTGATATTTTATATTAAATTGCAATTGCTTCGTGTTAATTTAATTTAAATTTAATTGTGAATGTATATTTTTCGATAGTATATAGTTCGATTCGATCATTCGATTCGAATGTATGTAGTTCGATAGTTCTCATTTTTAATTGATATTTTATATTAAATTGCAATTGCTTCGTGTTAATTTAATTTAAATTTAATTGTGAATGTATATTTTTCGATAGTATATAGTTCGATTCGATCATTCGATTCGAATGTATATAGTTCGATAGTTCTCATTTTTAATTGATATTTTATATTAAATTGCAATTGCTTCGTGTTAATTTAATTTAAATTTAATTGTGAATGTATATTTTTCGATAGTATATAGTTCGATTCGATCATTCGATTCGAATGTATGTAGTTCGATAGTTCTCATTTTTAATTGATATTTTATATTAAATTGCAATTGCTTCGTGTTAATTTAATTTAAATTTAATTGTGAATGTATATTTTTCGATAGTATATAGTTCGATTCGATCATTCGATTCGAATGTATATAGTTCGATAGTTCTCATTTTTAATTGATATTTTATATTAAATTGCAATTGCTTCGTGTTAATTTAATTTAAATTTAATTGTGAATGTATATTTTTCGATAGTATATAGTTCGATTCGATCATTCGATTCGAATGTATATAGTTCGATAGTTCTCATTTTTAATTGATATTTTATATTAAATTGCAATTGCTTCGTGTTAATTTAATTTAAATTTAATTGTGAATGTATATTTTTCGATAGTATATAGTTCGATTCGATCATTCGATTCGAATGTATGTAGTTCGATAGTTCTCATTTTTAATTGATATTTTATATTAAATTGCAATTGCTTCGTGTTAATTTAATTTAAATTTAATTGTGAATGTATATTTTTCGATAGTATATAGTTCGATTCGATCATTCGATTCGAATGTATGTAGTTCGATAGTTCTCATTTTTAATTGATATTTTATATTAAATTGCAATTGCTTCGTGTTAATTTAATTTAAATTTAATTGTGAATGTATATTTTTCGATAGTATATAGTTCGATTCGATCATTCGATTCGAATGTATATAGTTCGATAGTTCTCATTTTTAATTGATATTTTATATTAAATTGCAATTGCTTCGTGTTAATTTAATTTAAATTTAATTGTGAATGTATATTTTTCGATAGTATATAGTTCGATTCGATCATTCGATTCGAATGTATATAGTTCGATAGTTCTCATTTTTAATTGATATTTTATATTAAATTGCAATTGCTTCGTGTTAATTTAATTTAAATTTAATTGTGAATGTATATTTTTCGATAGTATATAGTTCGATTCGATCATTCGATTCGAATGTATGTAGTTCGATAGTTCTCATTTTTAATTGATATTTTATATTAAATTGCAATTGCTTCGTGTTAATTTAATTTAAATTTAATTGTGAATGTATATTTTTCGATAGTATATAGTTCGATTCGATCATTCGATTCGAATGTATATAGTTCGATAGTTCTCATTTTTAATTGATATTTTATATTAAATTGCAATTGCTTCGTGTTAATTTAATTTAAATTTAATTGTGAATGTATATTTTTCGATAGTATATAGTTCGATTCGATCATTCGATTCGAATGTATGTAGTTCGATAGTTCTCATTTTTAATTGATATTTTATATTAAATTGCAATTGCTTCGTGTTAATTTAATTTAAATTTAATTGTGAATGTATATTTTTCGATAGTATATAGTTCGATTCGATCATTCGATTCGAATGTATATAGTTCGATAGTTCTCATTTTTAATTGATATTTTATATTAAATTGCAATTGCTTCTATTTTTTATTATCTATCTATATAAGATATAATTTAGAAATTCCCTAATAAATATATCATAAATTGTATTTTTAATATTTTAAATGTTTCAAATTACCTGAAACATAAATAAAATGCTTATGAACCTAAAATATTTATTATTACTGATATTATTATAAGAAATTTGTGCAATTATTTCGAAAGATTTTCTTACACAGAGATTGCCTTAGATGGGCAATGTCCTCAAACGTGGATACTACCCCTGTGGAAGGATATATAAAAAAAAATTTGATTGCAAAATCTATGTCTACTATTATAAAAATGAAATTTGAAAACAAAAAATCTTACTTGAGTTGCGAAGTTAGTCCGAGTTGTTTTATTCTTAAGCTAAAATAAACCCTTAGTATTAATAATGAAGATTTCTTTACTATCAGGGTTGAATGATTGGGAAATAAGAATAGAAGGAACTCAAAAACTTTCTCTTTAGTTTCCATTTAGTTTTTATCTTTTCGAAAGATTCAATAGACTAAAACATACAGTCTGGAATAACTTTTTATTGAGTGAAAATAATTCATATGCAATTCAATAAGGTATACAAGCATGAAATGATTATTTACCGCAATTTAGACTTTCCGAGAAAGCCAGTTCAGAAATATACTTACTGCAAAATTTATCAATTTTTAAATGCCCAAGGTTTTAACTGCATTTGGTTAGAGCTTCTGTCCCCTATAAGAGCATCGGAAATCTTAAAAAAATGTTAAAAAAACAGTACTGACTTTAACAATAAAATTAATTATTAACTATTTATCATTAATATTATTATTACGAAATAATATTGTGCCAATATCTAACGAATGGACTTAACGCTTAGGTATTGCTAAATTTCTGTATAAAATGGAGATTTAAATATTTTGTGTTTCATAATGAATAAATTATTAATCAATTAAACTAATACTAAATTTAAGTATTTTTTAATGTAAGTCAAATGAGGTCATCGGTTGACTTAATTTTTTAATACCTCATTATTAAAAAGAAAAACTCTTTTAAAGAGTTAAATAAATTCAACAGATAAACTTCTATTTCAAAGAAAATTTAAATTCCTTTATCATATAAGATAGTAAAATCTTGTTCGAAGATTGTATTTTTCGCAACAGGAAAATCTGCTCTTAGTTTATACTAATGTATCAAAAGCAAAGGCATTATTCCTTTCTTTGTAAAATAACGGAAGTCTTTAAACTGCATCCCTTTCAACATTTGTTCGATTTCGGATACAATCTAACGAATTTTAAAATTTAACGAATCATTCCGATGTTTGCTCTGTGCTTAAAATAGAAACCGCTTCTCCTTTGATACGCTATCGAACTGTCCAAGTCTGCTGAATCAACAATGGCATTGAAAAAATTCAGTCAACAATGGAATCATGTAATAAGAATCGAAACTGGATTTTTATTCCGAACAAATGAGTTGGAATAGTTTGAAATGGAACAGACTGTGAACTTTTTTAAAGGTAGTAAACGTTTAGCTGCAAATAGCTTGCGGGTGTTCTAGGTAATTATCTAACATATCTATTGGGATTGTAGTTTAATGAAATTTTGTTCTTCTATAGTCCTATTTTAAGGGACTCATTATTTGAGAATTTTCATCATTTGTTTAGAAAAATTAGAATTGATATTTCAAATTAAACAAACGTGAGATATGGAAAATTAAGAAACGAATTAATGAAATTTATTTTTTTCGTGATGTACAATACATCATTTAAAATGTTTCAGAACTTATTTTATAGCGGAAGGTTGAATAACACAATTAGAATTTAGTGATATTTCCTTCGAAGTGATTATTCTGTGCAACTATGAAATTTTAACGTCATTTACGCAGTTGCTTATGCGGGTTACCAAACTTTAGCCGGCGTCCTGGCATAGGGGTAGCGCATCTTCCCCGTGATCTGGGCGTCCCGGTTTGGGCATGGTTGTTCTTCCTGTTCTATCTCTAAGATGTGTGAATGTGCCTTCCTGTAAAAAGGGGTTGTGCAAGCGAATGAGTGATGCGTGAGTAGTCAAGTCGTACTCTTGGCCCAAGATGACTCTACGATAAAAACAAGAGGCGCTCCCCCTTAGGCTTAAATCGGCTGTCTTTGAACAGCGGGCTTGTCCGTGGCAAGTGCCATAAGAAACAACAACAAAGTTTTATCTGCCACTTCTTTCAGCTTCATTATCGCCACACAAGTTTTTCTTTAAGCTAATTCATTATCAAAGGAAATAGTGCAATTGGTTGAAATGAAGGGCTTTAAGTTAAGAAGTACTGGAATGTGGCGTTTTGACAAATTATTTCAATCTAGATTGCACTTATAAATTTTTCAATGGAGCAACACGAATTGACCTCGCTGTAGAATGATTTAAATGCTCTATAATGACAAGCAAACAGTCCGAGTTATATGTGTTTGAGCTGCATAAAACCCTTTCTGTCATATGATGTTGTTCTGTTTATCTGTGGATAATGGATTGAATTTGTTAGATGTGATTTCTGAATTTGTTATATTCTTTTTAAAAAAATAAAGGGTTATAATTGCATTTTCAAAATGTACAGTATTTTAAACTTATTATTTCTAGTAAAGATTATCTATTTAGTTGTATTGAATTGTGTATGACACTAATTAACTTGATTTATTTCCTTTCTATTGAAGCTCTAATTTCGGTATCCTGCTATTGGCGGATGATGATTAGAGAATTGCTAGTTAGAAGATAATGAATTCACTTTTTTAGGGCGAATCTTAGATAAATCAGTTATGGTATATCAAAGGGCTTCAAGCTGTTGCGACAAAGAAGTGCAGAAAATAGTATGTCAACTCATGCTTCGTTTTTTATATAAATACTACTTTTAATGATTATTTTTTTGGGGGTGGGGTGGGGAAAGGAATCACAGTGATATAAATCATGCTCTAGATTAAAGAAAAAATGTTTAAAAAATCATAGCATAATCATATAGTATAAAATAATAATAAAAAAACAGTATGATGAAAATTTCCATCATCATGCAAATTTACATGTTAAGATCAGTACAAAATCTTCTATGTCCCTCTCTTCTAAATTTCTTCCCTCATTATCGCTTTTATTAGGAAAAAAAATATCAGATAAGTTATAAAAATATTCAAGAAATCGCACGTTTCTTACAACAACAAGAAACAGCGGAATGACAAGTTCAATCCCGCTATAATGATTGTGACATTTGATTTTTTTTGACAATTACGTTCTTATTACGCAATAGTCGTGAAAAAAATTGTCAGCAACAACCAATTTATAGTACATCTGTTTTGAGTACAATTGTTTGTTCACTAATTTTTATGATGGAAATTTCCGTCATCGTACAAAGAAGGGTTAGATCAAAATTACTGAGTTTGTACGCAGGTATGTTCACATGCAAAAAGATGACAATTTAACTGTTAAATTCTTATACAGAATTTCATTCGTAATGCTTGTTTTCGTTTCTGAATTATTATGTTCAATGACAGATAGAAAAAAAAAACATTAAAAATAATGTTTTATGACTTTGGAGCAGCTTATAAAGAGCGGAAACTTGTATATACGAGCATTCGAGAAAAGCCGTCACATTTTTCGTTATAAATTAAATCTTTGGAATTTATCATAAAGCTTTTTATTTGTTTTTATCTGAGAATTTAATGCCCATTAATAATAAATTGGGACATAAAATGAAACATACTGATTTAGGAATATGATGCTTTTGAACTGACATTCGAAATTTTTTTTCATGAAAACGTGTTGATGCTTTAGTTTTATCAGGAATCTCATATTATAGAGGATTTTTAAATTTATCAAACTAATTTCTAAAATATTATAATTAGCACACAACAAATAATATGTGCCTTTTTCATTATTATTTATGTATTAATATATTTTTAAACAAAATTATTATAACACTAGCATAATAAGTTTTAAAATTATTTATAATTTATCTATTCTTAAAATGAAGTTGGAGTTAATAGCTTAAAACGATTTTTTTTTTGTAAAAATTAATTTACTAGTTTCAGGTTAAATAGTTTGCTACTCCTAACTATTAATTTTAACTAACTAACATAACTATTGAATTTTTAAAATTATATAGTGGAAATAGTTAATTTATATAATATAGTTAAATTATAATAGAAAATTATATAGTTTGCTACTCCATAACTATTGAATTAAAAGTTACATGGTATTAGTATAAATTTGAACCTCCCAAAATTATTTATTAATATTGTGAGCGTATCGAAGAAAATTGAACTCAGTTCTCCAGAGAAAATGAAAAGTTTGTAAAGAATTCGAAATGAAACGAAGTATAATTTTAAATATATCAGAGAAAACATCGAAATTCAGAGAAAGTTGCAAACTTCAGAACTAATTTAAGTTTATTTAAAAGCGAACAAGAATTGTGGTAAACTTCGAAAATTTAGCTGTTTTACTCGGAAAGAGACATTTGCATTTGTCTTCGATATTTTAAATTTCCCCAAGGTTTCGGTTCCGTTTTCTAAACAGCACTACAGGCACTTACGTGAAGAACAGCCTCATTTTAGAATGCATGCTTTGTACACTGTAAGGTTTCAAAGCTTCTCGTAAATCATTTGTTGTTAGTAAAACGCTTTAAATGCTAATTTTAGATAGAGTATAGGGACATAAATACATTTTTAAGAAAAGTTTAGAAAGTCTTTTTTAAATGTAGGAAATATTGAATGCCATTTAGATTTTAGAATTTATCCAGAAAGTATCAGTTATTTACTCTGTACGTGGTATTCTAAGCTTCGGCATTCTGAATAAATCCTGAAATTCCTTGAAAACGATGAAACACATCCGGAAATTCTTATATTTTTAGTATTTTCTCTAATATTTTTAATGGCTTAGAATATTTTGATAAGTAGGGAATATTGAGTATCATCTTGTGGTTAGTAGAGAATTGTGTGCCTGAGCATTTGAAGGCTCATACGAAAAATACTTTTGAGAGTTCCATAGAACTGTATAGATAATATCAGAACTAAATCTTCTGTGCAAAGATTGGATACTAGTGTTAGTTATATTATTAGAAATTCATTTCTTGATATTGAGGGATAAATTTTTTGAATTAATTCTGTGAAAATGAACATTTTCTAGGATGGACAATTGACTGTACACATTTCAAACTTTCTTGTTCAGAAAATGTAAATCTCCAGTAGAATATTGTGAAGGAGGGGCAACTTATTGTCCACTTTTCAACCATTTTTCTTCAGAATATGGAAATCTCTGGTAGAATATGTGAATTCCATTCAGAATATAAGAAACTATTCCACTTAATTTTCGTTTATTTTTTTCAATCTTTGAATATTAACATCATGCTTTGAATCAGGAATAAAGTCAGTGAAAACATTTACTCTGTGAATTTTTAAAAGGCTTTTGAAAAAACTGATAATTGAGACCTATATCATTTTGCAGGCTTGGTTAAAATTACGTTAAAATACTAAATCTTAATATAAAATTAGAAAATATAGACAACATAAATTTTCTCTTTATTTTTACTTTCTATACCTTTGAGAAATATTTCAATTGATTGTAGCTCTGTTGTTAAGCATTCCTGAGGATGTTAGCATGAATGAACCGAATCCATGTTCTCAGTTTTGCCCTTTCATGGCTTGTTGTTTTCTTTAGTACCTTCTTACTAGATAATGTGCTTCATGCTAACCGGTCTTTTCCTGTTTCGTTTTAACCTGGGCGGGTTTGAATCTTGTGTAGACCAGACTTTTAATACAGTATTCATAATAGTTACAGTTATAAAAGTACCAATATACAGTTCTTTATAGGAGTTTTTCTAATCTTTTCACGCGATATTTGAATAAAAAAGTAAAAATTCAAATCTCTTTTTGTAAAAAAGTACACCAAAAGTTGTAAAAATTTAGGAATGCACTTCGTGTTGCATTCCATATTATGAGATCTAGGTCTCATAGAAACCCCCAAAAATAGTTAATAAATATTCATAAATATGTTTATTCCTTTCATCAAGAGTTTCTTGTAACATTTAAATAAAAAATTCATGCCAAAATAACATATATGTATCAGAGAAAAAGAATAGTTTTAGAAAATTCCATTTCTGTTTGATTGGCATTCATAATAAATCTTAAACAAAGTGCTCTTTAATATATTCTTATGTGAGAGTTTTTGAATGATGCTTTCGAATTGACATTCCAAATCTTTTACAATAAATTTGAAATAGTTACAGTTGCAGTTATAGAATTTCTTATATATTAAAAATATGCCATAGAATTGATTTAAGTTCTCAAAGTTCTTGAAAGGGATTTTAAACTTTTTTTATTTTTTAATATATATATATATATATATATATATATATATATATATATATATATACCATTTTGCCATTTTGTGTGCCTCGTTACGGATATACCCTTGCATATTATTATCTATATTTGACTCTCCCAGACCGCTTCATTATCTATCTCTGGTGCTCAAAATAAAAGGATAATTGTTAGAGTCGAAATACTTGATTAAAAAAGTGGGACGAAAAAGGTTCACTGAAAAATTCTTCTTGTGTCAGTAGCCAAATGAAGCTTGCTGTGGACGTAATAGATACATAAGATTCACTGAGAACTTTTGTTTCAATTCTAGACATAATCGTTCAAATTACTGAAGCATTGCCTTAAAATTGTTTTTAAAAAGCTGGACATTATTATGAACGATATTAAAACGGATGTTCTCATTTATAATAGAGCTCATAAAATAATATTTCCGCAGTGTTGTTTGTAGTTGTACTCGCACACAAAATTTATTGAATGTTAAAGAATCAAGTGCAAATTTTTTTTTCAGGATTCATTTTAAGGAAACTGCAGGCATAAAGCCGTTCATAAAGTTAGAGACAAAAGAATCCGAAAGAAATACATGATGAGGAAATGAAGATCTTTTTAAACGAAAAAAAGTATTCTTCATGTAACTTTTTTATGTACCATAAGTTTTAAGCATTCTGTTAATCTTGTCATTCTGTTGTGTGTCAAAAGGGCGAATATATTCTAATATCGATATTTTGATTTTTGCACCTCTGAAATATAGACTTTGGGGGTAAGATTTGCTACAGGAATAAGAATGTTTTTTTTTGTCTGAATATGATAAAAGCACCTGGATTACTGGAAAAAATGCTTTTATTTCAATAACATGCAAGAAATAAAGGAGCTAAATTTTATTTAAAATTTAGCTTTGTAAACACAGACTACAAAACAGAGAATTCTGTAAGATATTTCTTTCTGCTAGAAGAGTGCAAATACCAATTTTATTCATAAATTTCTCATTGCTGTTTAAATTTACAGTGACATACTGGCCGATCAGTAAAGCCTTTATAAGAGCCCTTTAAATTCGAAACGGCGTCTCGTATAGCCGGAAAAGTAACGTGTATCTATTGTAACGTGACCATGATGATCTTATTGAGATAGGTTACAGCATCTTTTGTGGTGAAATAAAAATAGTTGTAAAATAATAATAGTTGTAAATAATAATAATTGTAAAAAATATCTAAAAAAATAAAGGAAAAAGACCAAAACATCCGAATATAAAAAGGTGCGTTTATCGTAATAAAAATAAAGGGAAAATTTTCATGGAGTTAACCGTAAAATTGGCGGTAGCGGTAAAACTGAAATTGGGCAAAAATTTATCTTCAGTTACCCCCACCTCAAGTGCGTTTTGGAGGATTTTTTATATTTTTCTTTACTTTCATCGTTGCTTAAAATTCTCTTCGAATTAATTTTGTAAAATTGTAAATTCTTTCCGTGCTTAATTTTGTAAAATCACAGGATAATACTGAAGAATATATTTTTCAATTTTAGGAGAATCTTTCTCTTTTTCCAGTCACTAAAAAATTCATGAATTTAACTGCAACTATCTCCAGCAATTAACCGAATTGATTCTGTAAGTTTAATTTTCTCAGACAAATAAGTTTCTGTAACTGAATTAACTAAAACTCGATGTAATATTTATCCTGAATGGATATATTTAAACAAGCATTTTTAAACGGTGAAACGATTTATATTACATATATGTAATACATATACCTAAAAAACAGACAAAGACGTTAAACCAGGTAATAGAATTTATACCTGATGTTCAAATTAATAGTAAGTTCAGCAACAATTCATGGCACATTTGATTTAAGACTTTAAAATATTATATAATTTTATCACTTAAAAATACTTTGAACTTCTATCTAGGCACATGTATTATAAATTGACGAAGAATGATTTATAACTAGTATAAAGGCAAAAATCAAAAAATAATAAAAAAAATTAATATTTAACTATACATTTCTTTTATTATGTAATTGAAATACGCAACGGACTTCAGATCTATGAATTAAATACGAAATATTCCTAAATTTTTCATCAATACTCAAATATATGACTCACAGATGACATCAACCAAGAATCGCAATATTCTATCTTTTCCATTTCATTTATTTTTCTTTCGGTTGATTAAATAGAAAATCCATTTATATTTAAACTCTATTTGCGATCCATTTATATTTAAACTCCGATCTTTTATCAGGATTTTCACCAGGATCAAAGGAGGTTGATTGGTTTTTCTTTCTCTCTCTCTCAGTCTTGTGGATGTGTTCGTTGTAGAGTTCTTGAGACTTGCTCTTGAAAGATGAAACAATGATTGAAATAAACAAAGGCAAAGGAAATAAAGGATTACATCTTACTGTAGATGTAGAAACAGGCCCTGTTGTCAGAGGGGGAAGAAAAATTGTCTATGATAAACTATCTTCAGAATTCATCTAAGAAAGGTTCTTTTAATGACGATTAAAATTACAATGGGAATGTGCTTTCGAAAACCATGAGGCTGCATTGGGCGAAAAGGAGTTTAATAATTATTTTTTTTCCAGTCTCATTTTTCATTCTGCCATTCAATCATTTTTACAATATTTTGCAGTAAATGAATAGGGTTGAAATAGTTAATAGGGGTAAAATATATTTTATGATGATTTTAATCATTAAATATATTTTAACGATGTTTCAATATGTAAATATCAAGTCGATTATGAGATAGAGACTTTTGGATTTATTGTTTTTCGTAAATTATTTTTTAGAAATTAAATGTTATTTTGTATGAATTTCTTTAAAAAGATTTAAAAAAAAATGGGAATTTTTTATTGTTAAGGTATTTAATTTCAAATTCAGTCGCATAATTTATTTCGGTTGCATTTATGTTTAAAAAAGCAATTCGTAGAAATAAAAAGAAGACGAGATCGTAGATTATTTGAAGGACAATATCTACCGTCATCTCTACCAGATCTGAAGGACGAAATTCGGCTTCATAATGTTAATATTCCGGCAGACTCACCCCAGTTATTTATAGAAAATATGGTTCTCTGATTAGACCATACTGTTGAAAATGAAGGATGGACATAGTGAGTAATTTTAATTTTACTTTATTTATCAATTATAAACCATATTAAATGGTTTTATGTATATTACAGCACCACCTAACGTTGAATGTTTTTACTAATTATTTTTATTTTATAAATGTTAAGTGCAAAATCCCAAAAATTAAATTGTCCTTTAATAAAGTACTTATTTTATATTTAAAGACTATTTCACACATATTTTAAAATGAACAATTTCTTAGACAAAGGATTAAAAAAAAGATCAAGCAAAAATGATTATGAATTTTGATTTTCAAAACTTTTAGAGCTTCACATTTTCGGTAGCTACAAAAATAGAAAATTGATAAATTCATAAAGAATAAACAAAATAAACGAAGCATTGTTAGAATTGAGACACAAGATTAAAAAGACAGGAAGGAGAGGACATTGAAAAAAAAATTCTCCGTGTATCAGCGATCAAATGAAGCATACTGAGAAAGTATTAGATATTAGATTCATTTTGGGATTTTATTTGGATGCTGGACATGAGTAAGCAAATTAAAGAAGCCCTGCTTCCTTATTGTTCTTAAAAGAAAGACAGAATACACTGTTTTGTTGTTGGTCATGATTACGCAAATTGCAGTTACACTTCTTCCGTATTGTTCTTAAAAAGCAAGGCATTGTTAAGAATAATGGAATAATGCTTCTGTTGATAAATAATAGAATTCAGAGCTTAATAATACATGTATAACTGAATATATTTATGAAAAGAAAGAATTCAAATTTATCTAACAAGTAAAGGGTAAAAGGACTTTCTTATTTTTGATATTCAATTCAGTTCAATGCAATTGTATTCATTAATGATATGCCTATGCTTTTTCCAAAAGATAGTGACAAAGAATAAGAAAGAAAAACGATGAGCATATAACGTATTCTTTGAATGAACAATATTCTACGTGTTGAATGATGAATTGAACGTCAAAATTTGTTTGAACGCTAAGATAAATTTGAGGAAATATTTTTTGAATTTTCTCATACCGTGAGTGAATTAAAATTATTCATTGCTTCTAAGAATAAAATGACGATAGAGAAATCAATAAGTTATTAACATTTAATAATTTTTTAATATGTTTCTTTATTGTAATTCATTTTAACACTGTGCCCCCTTGAGATTGAGATGAGAATGTTTTGGATTTAAATTGTTGGTTTCGATATGGAAAATCATAAGTGGAGAAAAGGGTAATGGACGTTTTAGATGTAATTGGACATGGTAATGGATACAGTTCATAAATTTATGGATTTTCGAGATAATGGATCTTTGAATATTAAAATGTCTCTCTGCCTTTTCCTTTACCCTGAATATCATTAAACACTAGGTAGAATTATAAAAATAATTCAATTTTTCATTACATTCAGCACCAACTTGATTTTCAATTTTTTTTCTTGGATCGAAATGCACAGAATTTTATTATATGCCATCCAAAGAATTATTTATTCATTTATTTAGAAAATGTTAACGTTTCTATTTCAGATTAAATTACCACTTATGTTTATTGCTTAACTCTCTTATTCTTACAGAGACTTTTAGTTAATTTTTTATTATATATCTTCCAAGATTCAGTAATGCCATCTGTAGTAAGAGTTTGGAAATGAAAGGATCTAATATCTTTTATTTTATTCACTATGAAATATGCAAGTTGGAGGTTTTATAATCGTCGGGAGATAAGAATTTGAGATTTTGATGATTATCCTCTTTTTAAATTTTTTGGAGCCCGAATAAAAATTTTTTTTTATAAAACATTAAACATTCCCATTTTTTACAATATGTAGAGAAAAATATTTATTTAACAAATAATAAATTTTTATTTATAAAGTACACATTTTAAGTTTAAGGATATATATATGCATATCTTAAAATGAATATTTTTTAGACAAAGGATCAAACTGAAAAACACCAAATCAGATCAAGCAAAAAAAGATTATGAGTTTTGATTTTCTAAAATTTTAGATCTTCACATTTTTCGAAGCTGCAAAAAATAAAAATTGATAAATTCATGTAAACAGTATTTATTTTATAACATTTGGAAATATATAAGACATCCCTTTTGATTTTCTAAAATTTTAGAACTTCCTATTTTTGGAAGCTACAAGAAATAAAAATTGAAAAATTCATATAAACAGTATTTATTTTAAAACATTTGGAAATATTTAGGATTTCTTTTTGTAAATTTATAGAAAAATAATTATATAAATGAATCGAAGAAAATTTTCTTTTTTTATTACTGTGATTTAATTGAAATTATTTCATATTTAAAAAGAAACTATTTTTAAATCCATTGTTAATTCACTCTCTATGTTTTTTTTATGTACATATTTTTACTTCCGATAATATTAAATTATTTAAATATTTTCGGGATTTATCTATTATTTGACAGATGAACTGAATGAAATTTTTATTTCATATATGTTTCGCCATCTGATTGTGAATTTCAGAAAAAAAATCTTAACTATAGTATTAAATATAAATCTTCATTATAATAATTTTTGTAATAATTATTATAATGAATTTTGAATTAAAAATAGAAAATAATAAAAATAATATTCATTTCCCCCCTTTGTAATACATTAATAAAATGTACTTACATTTTTTTATTACTGATTTTTCTTAAGCAATAATAAGATAATTATTTTCTACACAAAAGGAAATAATGACAATGGACAAGTATGTTCATCAAAGCCTCTCAAATTCTGAGGCTCAAGAAATTTTCCCCAATTAAATTGTCTCATTACAAACCTGTTTGAATAGACAGGGAAAAAAAAATCCACAAAGAAAGATTCTGTGGTTCTCGTTACTGTGTTTTCACTGCATATCATTATCCAGATTAGACTCTCCCGGATCGCTTCATTATCCAGCTCCGGTGCACAAAATAAACGGAGCATTGTTAGAGTTGAGACACTAGATTAAAAAGACAGGAAGGAAAGGACATTTGGAAAAAATTCTTCGTGTATCAGCAACCAAATGAAGCATGCTGTGAAAGTATTAGATATAGTCGCTGTGAGATTTTGTTTTGATACTGCAAATGATTACGCAAATTGCAGAAGCACTGCTTCCTTATTGTTCTTAAAAGAAAGACAAAAAAGCGTTTTGATGCTGGACATGATTACGCAAATTGCAATTGCACTGCTTCCTTATTGTTTCTAAAAAGAAAGGCACTGTTAGGAATAATGGAATAATGCTTATGGTGATAAATAATAGAATTCAGAACATAATAATAAATGTATGACTGAATATATTTTTGAAAAGAAAGAATTCAAATTTATATAACAATCAAAGGAAAAAGGACTTAATTATTTCTTGATGTTCAATACAATTCAATGCAATTGTAATCATAAATGATATGCTGATCCCTTTTCATAAAGATAGTGACAAAGAATAAGATCGAAAATCATATAACCAATTTTTTGAATGAATAATTTACATTCTACGTATTGGATGATGAACTGATCGTCAAAAAGGTGTGAATAATGGGAAAAAATTGATGAAATATTTTTTTGAATTTTTGTTTATTATGAAAGAATTTTAATTATATATTGTTTCTAAGAATAAAATGCCGATAATCAGATTAATAGGTGATTCATAATTTTTAAATGAATTTCTTTATTTAAATTCTTTTCAACAGTCTCCCCCTCGAGGTTGAGATGTAAATGCTATAGATTTACACTCTTGGATTTGGTATGGAAAATCGGGCCGTGAGCCGTAAGGTTTCAGGTTCGAGACCCCATTCCACCTAAAAAACGCCGTGTAAGAGGGTCTGTTGCAAACTAAATCCGTCAGGGCCAAACGTCCTCCCGTTGGTGTGGTGTGGTGTGGAGAGAGAGTTCCAGCTCATACGTCGTCCTCGTCATCTGACCGTGGTTCAGAATTACTAGGCCCGTCCCAAAATAGCTTTAGTGTTGCTTTAAATGGGACGTTAATAGATCTAAACTAAATTAAACTATGGAAAATCATAAGAGGTGAAAGGTTAATGGTCATTTTCGAGATAATGGGTTATGGAATGGATATAATGCATAAAGTTGTGGATTTACGAGACAACGGATCTTTGATTACAAAGAGACCTTTGTTACTCTTTACAATTAATATGCAGCGGTAGTTTGGGAATCGTTTAATTATTCATTACAAAGAGCATCAAACTGATTTTAATTTTCTTTTTCTGACATCGAAATTCACTAAATTTTGCAATATTACATCCGACGGATTATTTGTTCTATACTTAGAAAATATTAACACTTCTCAGATTAATTATCAAGTTGAAGAGATACACGTTATATTATGTCTCTCTCTCATTATTGTGGAGACTTTTTAATTTTTTCTTATATATCTTACAAGATTCAGTAGTGCCATCTGTAGCAAGAATCTGGGAATGATATGGTCTAATATCTTTTATTTTCTTCAATATGAAATATGCAGGTAGGAGGTTCTCTAATCGTGAAAAATTTGAACTATAGTGAGTGTATTGTGATTTTCTAATGAGCTGCCCGGTTTTAAATACACTAGTTTTAATTTCCACAAACACAGCTACACTACAAAAGTTACAAACACACATAGACAATTAGGTTAAAGAACACAGTATGGTGGAGGGATTCCACCGTTTACAGTCGAAAGCATTCGGCATTAGCGCAAGGGTTGCGCACAGGGAAAAAAGTCGACCTCAGGATGCAGGTCTCCCGTTCAACTGCTCATCTTCTGCAAAACGCCACAAGGGGGCGCTCTCTGCACAAGGGGAAAAAGAGGTGATACGTGACTTAAATTCTGCAAAGTGCCACAAGGGGGCGCTCTCTGCACAAGGGGAAAAAGAGGTGATACGTGACTTAAATTCTGCAAAGTGCCACAAGGGGGCGCTCTCTGCACAAGGGGAAAAAGAGGTGCTACATGACTTAATCTCCATTTTTAAATTTTTTCATTACTCGAAGAATGTTCAACTACTGTATCGATTATATTGATAGTTAAGCTAAAAAAAAAAAAGGAAACACGGTTTCGACTTGAATATCGATATTTTCTTGATGAAATCTGTTCATGAGAATATACTAACACAAAAGTGCGACAAACAAAATATGAAACAAATTTTGGTATGTGGTTTGTTAGGTACTTTTTGCCAACTTACCATGTTTGGCGAGCATTCAAATTAGGGTTTTATTATTTTGTAACTAAGCGGATCTAAGCTCTCTAGAATTAGAACTGAGAACAAGCTTGATACTAAACTGTTGATTAGAAGAGCGAATTAATGTTTCTTGCGACATTCACTAAAAACGCCTTTTAACTTTCTTATATTCGTAATTACGAGGAAGTAAAATAAATCGTCAAATAATTCGAACTCGAGATTTTGACGAATATATACATTTCAGAACTCCATGAGCTCGATAAACACATTTTTGGAAAAGTCTGTCTGTTTTTTCTATGACAAAAATAATCCAGAAACGAAGTTGAACAGAAGTCTGTAGTAGTACGAAGAAACGAAGTTGAAGAGAAGTAGGTGAAATTCGATATGCGGTCTTTACACCAAATTTGCAGATTTCTATCAAATTTTGAGTAAAATCTTTTTAGAGAAAATCGATATATTCGAATATAAGTTAACACGATAATTACAAAACGAAGAGAGCTAGATAGATAAAATTCGGTACACACATTAAACACTTATAGTGTAGACAAGTGTCAAATTTTGAGCCGAAACCAACAGAAATTTAACTGTCTGTTTGTCTGTACTATTAGGAACATGTAAGTTCAAAAACGAAATGACTGAAATATATCTAATTCGGCATGGAGTGTTTTGACTACGAGGTCAGTTTGTGTCAAAACTTTGTTTCAATCGATTGTGGAAAACGTGCCTAAAGCCCAAATTCAATTTTATGATGCTATTAACTGTATGCCAGGGATTTTACGCCCTCCCTCTCCAAAAAAAAAAAACCCTCGCCAAGGATGGTACTATAGATTTAGTAAAAATGATAAATTCACACCAAAAGTAGTCAAGTAAAAGTCACCAAAAGCAATAAAGTAAAGTAAAGTAAGAAATAAAGTAAAGTCGCAAATATTGTATGCCAGTGCTCTGCAAGGCATCCACTGACACGATAAGTTTATTACAGAGTACGTGAGAAAGTTTTGTGGATACTATTTTCGCTGATTTATTGATAGCATCGTTTCTTCCTTTAGTCTTATTCCAAATTCTTCATTATAGTCCATCTTAACATGAAATTATTGGTTTCAGTATTCCATGTTTACTTATGTCACAAATATTTAGTGATATATAGTGATTAAGTATAGTGATATATATAGTGATTATATAGTATATTGATAATATAGTATAGTATTATATAGCGATATAAGTATATATTATATATTACTTATATCACTATATTTAGTTTCCCGCATAATTGATAGTTATCAATGGTTTCCAGGGGCTTAACGACAAAATTTAAGATCCAAATTAAATTGAAGATAATCTTTGTCTAAAGGAAAATCTATCCATTCATTCAGCCACGTGAATATAGACATAATAACTCAAAAGTACGAAGAGTAAGATAAATAAGATTTGGTGTGTAACTTTATCATCAGAAATATAGATGCTTCTCAGATTGCGTATTACATCTGTTAGTATAATGACTGTCTGTTGATCTGTTGAATGTGAATACGTAAACACACACACACACACACACACACACACACACACACACACACACACACACACACACACACACACACACACACACACACGCACACACGCACACGCACACACACGCACACACACACACACACACACACGCGCGCACGCACACACACACACACACGCACACGCACACACACGCACACACACACACACACGCGCGCACGCACACACACACACACACACGCGCGCACGCACACACACACACACACACAAATTTGTGTGGTGAATTTTAGTACAGATCTTTACACTAAACTCATAGATATGTTCAAATTTCGACCCAATCAATGTGTTTGGAAGAAGTCCAAACTACATACTTAGTTTATTTACTTTACAAAAATGTCAAACGGAAAACATGCCATAACTTTTAGTAAATATAATAGAATATGAAAATGCTTTTACTGATTTAAAAGTTTATTGTTAGTACTCAACTTAAATAAGGCTATTCCCTCTAAATAATCCTAAATATTTTAATACATTTCTCTTTTATAAGTTGTATTCATTTATGCATCTTTTCATTACGATTCTGATTAATTCACAACTAGAGTAATGATAACTTCGTTTATACACGCAACTATTTTGTTACAGGGATGGGATAGCCTGGTTGATAGAGCGTTGGATTCACGACCCTTAGATTGCGGGTTCGAACCTCGCCGGTCGAAGATTCACAGCATGCTTGGTGGCTGACGCGCGTATAAATATGTCTTGACCATGTCGTGAGTAATACCAATGGGGGCACTGGATCAGGGGGACCGTTCTCTGATTCAGGTCATAATTACGACGTGTGGATGAGTGAATGAAATACATGAGTGAAGTCCGCCCCGTGAAAAGGGCTGTGATGTGAGTGTCGCTAAGTCGTTCTCTTGGCCCTAGATGGCGCCAGTATAAAAACAAGAGACGCTCCCCCACCGGCTTAAAATCGCTTTCTTTGTAACAGCGGTCTTGTCCATGACAAGTACCATAAGAAACAACACTATTCTATTAAACGTCGATGACGGTATTGAGAGAAGATAAGTTTCTAGAAAGATATGAAAGTGAACTTGATACTGGCAGCATGGCATCTTAATTACTAAAATTGATGAGTTAAAGGATTATAAATTTTCTTTAATTAATAAAAGCTGTAATGAAAAATAACATGGAAAAGTTATTCAATTTTTCTTTGAAGATACAATAAATTCCTTTGAAGAACTTCAAAATAATTTTGTCAATGCACTGGTAAAAAAGAAAAATCTGTGAACTTCAATTTACTCGCAATATTGTATTTGATGCTCTCGAACAACCCAACCAGCATATTAGCTATGATTAAAGGATTTAATTCTTTCAATTAAATGCTCATACCATTTATTATCATTATTAAATGCTCATATCTTTCTTTAGTTAAATACACATAACTCGTTAAAAGAAAACTAGCGGGGGTGGTCACCATAAAGCTTTCTCATGTACTTTTATGTAAACTTAACATGCCAGAGAATGCTTTACGTGGTGTTGATGAATGATAGTTACAAAATATTAACTTTTATCCTGAATTTAGAATTTTTGCTTATTCTAATGTGTCATCCTCGATAAGTATTTTAGGCGATTTATCACTGCTATATGTGAATAACATCCAAAACTAGAATTTGTGTTTTAAACACGATTAAAACAGAAATTTGACAAAAAACTGCACTTGTAGTCGCAAAATTCCATACCAAATTTAATATACAGGGTTAGCAAGAAATAAGTTACCCACTTCAGAGGACTCTAAAAGGCGTTCTATTGATCCAAATGAGATAAAATGAACTACAGATAATTGAGATGAAGCGTTTTACATTTAATAAATAAAAAAAAATGACTAAAAAAATTCACCGTTAGGTGGCGTTGTAATACACATAAAACCATTTAATATGGTTTATAAGTGTTAAATAAATATGGTTTATAAGTGTTAAAGTAAAATTAAAATTGCTCAATTTGTTCTTTTTCATTTTCAACAATATGTTGTAGTCGGAGAACCATATTTTCTATAGATGACCGGAGTGAGTCCTCCGGAATAATAAGAATATGAGCGCTGAATGTTGTCCTTCAGATCAGATAGAGATGATTTGCCTTTGACAGTAGATATTGTCCTTCAAATAACCCCACAAGCAAAAATCGCAAGGAGTGATGTCCAGCGAGCGAGGAGACCATGCTATTGGGAAATGACGGCTGATAACTCGTGATTTTGTGAAATGCTGTATTAACAATAGCTTTACACGACAATCAATATGAGGTGGTGCACTATCCTGCATGAAAATGATGTCTTGAAGGTATCCACGCTGTAGAAGAGTTGGGATTACAAAATCTCTCAGCATATCATGATACCATTAACCTATGTCGGAACAGTTTTGAATTCCATATGAAAATATCTTTTCAAAGAAATACGGTCCAATGATAAAGGTACCATAAACTCACCATAAAAACCACACCCCAATGCCACTTTTTCAGGATGCAAGAGTTGTTTCCTGAGAACATGAGAGTTTTATTCTGCCCAAATTCGACAGTTGTGGGTATTAACTTGCCCATTGAGGCAAAAGTGGGCCTCATCACTCCACAGAATGTTCCATGGCCAAGTTGTGTCAACCACCATTCGAGCAAATAACTGAAGTGCAAAAGTTTTATGGACCTATAATTCCCCGTCCTGCAACAGGTGCACAGATTTGATTTTGTATGGATAAAAATACAAAATCTGCCGTACGATTTTTAGTATAGTTGAATTACGGTATATCCAGAGCACGGGAAACAACTGGCAAACTCACAGTATTATGCGGCGACTGACTGCTGACTTTAACGAGTGCGGGCGCAATATTTTCGACGTTGGAAAACGGGATAGATTTTTGTCCTCTACCTGGAAGAATGCCTAGTTTTTCAATTTTCTTCATCATCTTGCGCAGGGCACTTGGAGACATTGGACCTCATTCGACGAAATTCCTTTAGAGCTGAAATGGAGATTTGCTGGTTCTGGTAGAATAATTTTACCAGTAGCGTTTTTTTCTTGCAACGTAGTTATGACGAACAGAGCAGAAACTAATGTTCGTGCAGAATCCGTCTTCTTTTTATCGAAAGAAAAATGGTAATAGACATTCGCTGTAACGCAAATTATGTTTAACATTTTCAATATATGCAAATAAATGCCATTTGTGTTACATAGCCATCTATTGATGAATTTTTGAACTAAACTTTTAAAATTAATTAATGTAAAGCGCATTATTTGAATAATCCACAGCTCAAATTTTATCTTATTTGGCGCAATAGAATGCATTTTAGAGCTCTTTGAAGTGAATAACTTATTTCTTGCTAACCCTGAATTAGCCACTGCGTTTTTGAATTATCCCTTTTTTATGTTTATGAAAGTACGAATCGACAGACAATCAAAGTGTAATAAGATTTAGCTCAAAATTTGATAGGTGCCTCTTTTATGGATGTGCCGAATTTTATCCATCTAGCTCTCTTCGTTTTGTAATTACTCTGTTAATTCATATTTAAAGATACGCACAGACGAACTTCCTCCAAACAGATTTCATTCAAAATTTGATAGAAATCTGCAAATTTAGTGTAAAGACCGTATACCAAATTTCATCGGTCTTGCTCAAAGCGTTTTTGAGTTTTCTTTGTCACAGACAGACGTGTATTTTTCAAGAATGTGTTTTTCGAACTTAGGGAGATCTGAAACGTGGTTATTCATCAAAATCTAGAGTTCGAATTTTTGATGACTGCTATAATTTCTCTATCTTACGTATAAGAAAAAGTTCAAATGTATTATTACAACTCAAGATATATTAAAAAGGTTTGATTATTTTCCTCTTTATGAAAAATGCTTAATTAATGTCTTCAGTACCATTTAGAAATACACCAGTAGTACTTAAAAAAAACTTTAAAATTACTACCTTTAAATAAATTTGCATGAGAGTGTTTAATTCGTAAAAATCAATATTAATTATATTTACTATTATACGTCTGATTCAGCCAGATTCTTGAAGACGTTTAAATGCTTTACAGGTTTAGAAAATTTCGAAATTAACCTAAAAGATATTATCAACAACACCCCAAAATTATTTCTTTAAATATTTCTTACGCAATGAGAATGGATAATCTTGAACTTAATGCTTACGCAGCGAGCAACAGATTTATGGATGCTTTTTGTCCCAGTCTTCTCTTATTTCATCCAGGAAATGTTTTTCTCACCACCGTTCATTAGATTGCTACTTTTCCTATTAGAGTTACTGACTGCAGAGATGAAAAAAAAAGATCCATTAGGGACCGCTTTTTATCTTTCTGCTTGGACCAGTGTTGTGGTTGTATCCCACGAGGATTTTTCGGAATCGTTTTTCTTTTCGGATATGTGACGTCTTTCAGACCGAGTAAGAAATTCGATTAAGCGGCATCATTTGCTTCTCGTTTTTGTATTAACAAGTGTCTGAAGCTTACAATGAATTAATGTGAGAAGCCAATAGTTTTGCAGATATTTGGTATTTGAGATGCAGCTATTGAAACTTGTTTTATTCGAGTCTCTCTGCTATTATTTCGTTGGAAAGGAATTTGAAACAGTGATTATTTAAGTACCTTTGCGTTCCTTATAAATAAGAGGTGTTTTATTTAAATAATATGTTCTCTTCTAGACGAGCTGTTAACAGTATATCCGATATGACTGTCACATATTAAATAAGGAAACTTTTAGTAGAAAATCTCATGTACATTGAAAGAGCGGTTAAGATATTAAAATTTTAGGTGAAATCCTAGATGGGCCCACCTCTTGGCGACTTATTTGAAATCTCACCAAGTTGACTACTAATTGAATATTTGTTATTATTATTATTTTTCAATTAATAAACGATACTTGAAGGCCAGAAATAATAATAAAATAAATAAAATAAAATAAATATAATAAATAAAATAAATAAATAATAAATATAATAAAGAAATAAAATAAGTAAATAATATTAAAATAATAAATAAATAATAATAAAAAGTAAAAAAATAAATAAAATGAAATAAATATAATAAAAAATAAAATAAAAAAAATCCGTCTAGGGTGCCACATTGGCGACGTTATCGCCACTCGTTTGGCGAGAATTCAAAAAGACGCCAAGAGGTGGGCTGTGCTCGGATCCACCCCAAATTTTATTTATAGAAGGTATGGATGTATAATAACATTAAAAGTCTTTTTTTAGTACAATGGGATAGTCTATATCCATACTATTCAGAAACAGTGTACCAAAGCTCATTATTAAAATAAATTTGAAACAAATAGAAATCCTTTAACTGATAGAAGACACAAGGATTCGATTGGATAGTATATATAATTAAGTGATTAAACAAAATGGATACATTTATTCAAAACGTGATTGAGATATCAAAAATACTGGAAAATTTTTTCATAAAAGAAAATGAATCGATCTCAAGAATAATAAGATCAGCTTCGGATGTTGAAATATTTAATATCTAGAAGGTCATTCAGGGTTTTTTCTTATTTTTATAGCTTTTCTTATGCCGCAGGAATTTGGAGAATTGCTGTAGTTTTGACTTAAATAAATAAATAAAAAATATTTATCGATTATTAAGGGCAAATTTATTTCCATTTCTTTTGAATGCAATTTCGAGAGGTATCTTATATTAATAATGATTGCCATTTGAAATATTTGAATTGAAAAGTTAAAGTCAACTGGGCAATTTATTTATTGATTAAATAAATTGCCCTGTTGAAATATTTATTCCATATACATGTCAGCCACAATCATATTTGTGATCATAGTATTTAGAATTTTATTTTGTTTTACCATACATGTCAACAATTTACAGTTTTTAAGCCATTTGTGTCAAGACTTTTTATAATTTGTTAACTTACAAATAACAGGCACCTGCTTATTTTACTTTTATTTATCGATATTTCATTTAAAATGAGAGAAATGTTAAAACATGCTGGTCAACTTGGTCTTTAAGAAAGTAAAAAGCATGGAATAATTGTAGGAATAGAAGCAAATACGAAAGAAAAAAAATGATGCTTTGAAATATAATGCTTACCAAAAGTAGACACTGTGAAAAGTACAGAAATATAGTGGCAAAGCAAAATAATTAAGAATGCGTACAAAACCTATTTGTTTTTATAAGTTATCTAGAAAGACTATATAAAACTTTTTTTTTGTCCTCAGTTATCTAGAATTTTTATTAGACATTTTTGCACTTTTCTATTTCTTTTGAGACCTGTACAAGAAAAGTTACAAAAATATTTTTGATATAAGATTTTATAGGAACATATGGTTTTGTCAGATGCGTTCTATTAAATGAGGGTGTAAAATGGATCTCCAATACTTCGAAATTCTGTCAAACTAGTTCGAAGTCTTTACTTTTTATAGGGTTTCATTGGAGTATTTTTTTTAATCGCAGTTTTTTCACTGTTTACTTTTTAAGAATTTTGTAGATATTGACTAAAAATGCCTACTATTGATATTTATGTAATATGAAACAATAATTTCTCATTCAGCGATTTACTCTTATTTCTTTTGACAGTTTGTTTTTATTTATTATTTATTTTCGCTATTGTTAAAATCATGATTAATTTATACTTATTTATGTTGTGAAGAAGAGAGAGAGAGAGAGAGAGAGAAAAGATTAAAAATATTTTGTTTTCTAAAATTTCAGCCAAGAAAATATTTACTTATCATTTTTTGAAAATGGCAGTCAAAAATAATAACAGAAGGGCTGACAGAATGTCTATTACTATACACAAATTATGCACATTTATTTGGCAATGCTAAAAATCTACAGCAACATTAAATATCCAGTTTAAAATCAAAATACTGAACTAAAACTTTTCTGTAAAAATTCCTATCTCTCTTTACCAATATGAAATAAGTACAAAGGGGCTTACTTTTTCTATTATATTTTCGATTTAAAAACTTATTTATTGTTGTTGTTTCTTATGGCACTTGCCATGGACAAGCCCGCTGTTCGAAGACAGCCGATTTAAGTCTGAGGGGGAGCGCCTCTTGTTTCTATAGTAGCGCCATCTAGGGCCAACAGAACGACTTAGCTACACACACGTCACAACCCTTTTTACGGGGCGGACTTCATTCAGGCATTTCATTCACTCAACCACAGATCGTAATTTAGACCAGAATCAGAGAACGGTCCCCCTGATCCAGTACCCCCAGTGGTATTACTCACGACATGGTCACGACACATTTATACGCGCGTCAGCCGCCAAGCATGCGGTGAATCTTCGGCCGGCGGGGTTCGAACCTATTGATGAATTGTTGCTATAATTAATGTGATAATTATTTGATAATTAAAATTATCAATAAATTTAATGAAAAATATGTACAAATTAACAAATGATAAAATATTCTTTTGTCTTGAGAAACATTTATTAAAAGATCTCTATTCATATTTTTAAATATTATTCATGTAAATTAAGATAAATGCCAAATTATGCAAATCTAAGATGATATTGATTGATCCATACATTCAATAGTTTTCGATTATTTTTGAAACATATGTGTACATCATCAAATTCTTTTCCCAATACTTACATAATTTTTTAAAGAGCTATTTAATTCTACTCCGAGGCTGTTTTTGAATCATTTTTTAAGGCTTCTAAAGATGTGAGAAAAAAATTAAATAACGTTAAAAAATTACATCAAATTTCAGATGCTTAGATGCGTAAAATGGATGAACTATAAAATTTGCTTGTATCTGACTGTAAAGTATTTTCTGATGTTTTTTCTAGAGACTGTTGAACACCGAAATTAATGGTAGATATATTTATTTTGCTCAAAAATTTGTCTCAAATGCAGTGACTATTTATAGGGACAATAAGTGAAACTTCTAAGTATAATGAGATAAGTCTTACTTGAACTGATTGAATCAACAGTAGTGTTTTGAAATTCTTAAAAAAAAAAAAAAAAAAAAAAAAAATGCTGACGTTTATACATTCTTACAGGAATGCATGACAATTTGCTTATTATAGCAGTTATAATTACTTATGATGTGTTATTTCAAGTTTTTATCTCATTTTCTACAACATTAGAACAGTAGTTTCAAATCTTTTATTTTCTTCCATATTCCTTGATTAGTATTTATATTTCCGTGTACTTTCTACTGTTCTTTGAGTGTCGATTGCTTATGTAGCTTAGATGTTTGAGCAAAACACAAGGGATAGGCTGCCCTCTTAGCTTGCTGCTGCTATGTTTATATAAGTGGTGTTCTAGGTAAAGTAGCCATGCGCTACTGAATAAAATCGTCTACGGCGCCACCTGGGGTAAAACTGTGGAGTTAGTATTCCTATCTGAAACGGAAAGAAATAGAGGAAAAAAGTGATTTACAAAGATGTTGATCATTATGATTCAGTACGAAAATGCACCTTGTGGACATTAATGCGAAGAATACAACGGTTAAAACGCGCATTTGTTTTTTCATGATTTCTTACACCATAAAGTAAAAAGCCGATTTGAAGAGGGGAAAAAAAACATGAATAATTATAACAATATACCTTTATTTGAGATGCCCAAACTTCACACAAGCAGCCTCAATGCAAACTGGGTTCATCATTTAAATTTCACATAGCACACGTTGGAGCATAGAGGATGACACTCTGGCACAAGTGTCCGTAATGAATTGCTTACGGTCTGCGATGTTCTTCTGGTTTATTATCCATGTGATCCTCAATCATTCTAATTTCTTTATATATATTTCGAAAAGAGTGATAAGAAATTTGTTTGCTCATTTCGAAATGTTTTGTTGTGTGATTCAGCTACATCTCAAATTACTTTCAAACAGGAAGTAATAAATTGGCAAATTTTCAATTCTTTTTAGTGGTTTGTTATCAATGCCATCATCAATCATTTTAATATCTTTATATTAATATTTCGAAATGAGTGATAAAAATTTGGTTTTCTCATTCCGAAATGTTTTGCTGTGTGATTGAGTTCCGCCTCAAATTACTTTCAGACAGGAATTTATATATGCGCTGATTTTCAATTCTTTTATGCTGTTCATTATCCGTGTCTTGAATTGTTGTTTTCATAGAATACATTAATTGAAATAAAGAATATTTAAAATCGTGCATGAATTTCAAAAAGTATTATTCCAACTTTATTTATTCCAAAACGTTATAACATATCTAAATAATAATGAATAAATTAGCAATTGCATAGTTACGAATTTTATATTTTTTTTAGCAGAAACATTTTTATAAATATATAAAATAATGTTACAAATATGTAGGAAAAATTTATCGCATCTAAAATTCAAACCCCGGGGGGAACTTTGAAATGAGGATGAGTAATCTAGATTGTTCTATTTCGAAGTTATCCAACTAATATCCCCCCGAGAGGCTTCTGGTATGGTGGTTGGATCTCGCCACCCTGGAGGGTACACAAAAAAGTGAGGGATCTGACTCCTCCCTTCGATGACGGGATGTTCTTCCATCCGAAAGGGTTGTACCGTGACCGGTGATGGATCTTAGGACTTAACCACAGCTCCCACTAGAGTTGCTGTTGCAGCTGTCCGGCCATGCAGTTTTCTTTATCCGTGTGCCTTGGGGCGGGTCGGAGAGTCAGTGATATGACTTATCTGAAATTCCCCGCAAACTCGAACATTAGCATTACTGTTAAGTATTGAAGTTGTTATAATTAATTATAATTATTATTTATTTTTATTATTCGCAGTTATTATTAGCATTACTTTTAAGTATTGAAATTGTTATAATTAATTATAATTATTATTTATTTTTATTATTCGTAGTTTATTCTTTGGATGGCAACATTGTATTATTTTTTTCTGTACGTTTCTGTTTTAAAAGTGTCGCTAGTAAAAGGCTGAAATAACAAGATTATATTATAGTTATTTTGATTTATTTTAATCTAGCTAAACAAACTATTTAGTTTATAGGATGATGGTGTCATTAAGTATTTATTAAGCATTATGTAACAATTATGCTTCTGCTTTATTAAAATAAAGTACTTGCCCCTATATGATCTCTTTCAGTTAGAATGGAGCCAATTTTATAATCTGACAAGATAACCTTAATGCTTCATCTCTGCTTAAAATAGAGGCAATATGTTTGATAGTACATTGTCTAATTCTATCGATTCATTGAGTGCTAGTCTTATAAAACAGAGGTCAAGGCAGGAACCATTCTATTAGCAAATGAGTCTGCATCTTCATTTCCGGCAAATGAGAAGGGAGAATTTAAACGGAAAGAGACTGAGTTATCTTCTTTTCGAAGCGAAATTGTTTCCTCGCAAAAGAAAAAAAAAATTTGCCCGTACCCAAGTTAATTAACTCACTTATCTTTGTCAAAAGGAAGCCAAGAATTTTTTTTGCCGTTTTCTTAAATTTATTCAGGGAGAACTTATTGCGTTTAAATTGCTACAAATCTACCTAAAAGACGCGGAATTAGATGCATTTAAGAGTCGCTGGTAAATAAATCGGATTGATTTTAGTATATGAGATTTAAAGGAAAAATATACTCATATACTAAATATACTGTTTACTCATATACTCATATACTGTTTAAAAGGAAAAAAAAAATTGGAGATGAATAGAGCTGTATATTTTTACTATATATTTTTTTCGATTTCACACCCACAAAAAAAAAATAATCTCAATTGCCTTACATTCTATTTATGCAATTTTAAAACGTGCTCTCAGGTGGCGTATCTTGTTTCACAATATTGAACAATATTGTGCGATATTATATTACATAATTTAATATTCAGCAATATTATGCAATACTGCAAATATGATTTAATATCATACAATATTGTGCGATATTATATTATATAATTTTTAATATTCAACAATATTATGCAATACTGCAAAAATGATTTAATATCATACAATATTGTGCGATATTATATTATATAATTTAATATTCAGCAATATTATGCAATACTGCAAATATGATTTAATATCATACAATATTGTGCGATATTATATTATATAATTTAATATTCAGCAATATTATGCAATACTGCAAATATGATTTAATATCATACAATATTGTGCGATATTATATTATATAATTCAATATTCAGCAATATTATGCAATACTGCAAATATGATTTAATATCATACAATATTCTGCGATATTATATTATATTATTTAATATTCAGCAACATTATGTAATACTGCAAATATGATTTAGTATCATACAATATTTTGCAATATATGTGTGATACAATATAAAACGACTGTAGTCTTAATTACTTCTTAAAAATTTAAATAAATGCATATTTT
Organism: Argiope bruennichi; assembly: GCF_947563725.1. Classification (NCBI taxonomy): domain Eukaryota; kingdom Metazoa; phylum Arthropoda; class Arachnida; order Araneae; family Araneidae; genus Argiope; species Argiope bruennichi. The sequence goes on along the minus strand of NC_079159.1, from coordinate 53,178,448 downwards.
TCACAGGGAATGAAAAGGTACAGTTTTAGAAAAAATTACTTTAAATATAAGGGAAAATCCTAAATTTTGAAAGTAATGATCATAAGTTAAAATATAAAAATATTTAAATTAAAGATGTTATAAAAAATTAAGCTATCAGTTTTAATGTAATATAGAAATTATTTTTAAAACTTTCGGGAAATAAAGCTGAAAATCATAGAAATCTTGCTTACTTTTTAATTCGCTTTCGAACTTAGGAAAATTTTCAGTGATTTTGAATCTTTTGCGACTATGATTCGATACGGGAGAAAAATAAAAATAATATTTTAAAAATTTTACAGCTCAAGAATGTGAATCAAATTGGTTTGCCCTTAAAGCAAGAAGATGCTAAATAAAACGAAAGATAAAGTTATTTTTAATTCTCTCACCTACTCAGATTTTTGACAGATGTTCAATCTCGGCCTTTCTCTCTCTTATACTATTAATTTTGATTTTATTTTTTTAACTATTAAACCATACTATTTAAAAGAAAGGAATACGTTAGGCCGATTTGAATTTTCTTTTTCTTTCTTCTTTTACGAGAAATAAGTCGGGCCGTGGTGGCCTGGTGGTAAGGTCTCTGCTCATGAGCAGTAGGGTTTTCAGGTTCGAGACCCAATTCCACAGAAGAACCCTCATGTAAGAGGATATGTTGCACGTTAAATCAGTCAGGGTCAAACGTCCTCCTGTTGATGTGGTGTGGTATGGAGAGGGGGTGCCAGCCTCGTCAAAATTACGGGGTCCATTCCAAAATAGACCTAGTGTTGCTTTACAACGGGACGTTAATATAACTACGTTAATAATTGGGATTTATTTAATTATTGGATCATGAGGTATCAAAATTTGGACGAAAGTCAGACCCCCCCCACAGGAAAAAAATCCCTGGTTTGAACCCCTACTGGAAGGTAATCCTTCATAAAGTCTTCAGGCTGGATTCATCATTTCCTTCATCTTTTTTGTTCCATTTTATTCTTCTTTACAATTTAAATTCAAGGCTAACTCTTATTTCTGATTTTGTTATTCTGATAAAGGTAATTCTATAAATATTATATGATTCTTCACTTAACAATAACACAGTTTGGCGCAGCATAGTCAATAACCATGGTTCTTGTGCCAATAAAATCCAAAATATCCAAATCCAAATCATTTCACAATACACGGAAACTTATATAAGTCAAAGAAGATTCTGAATATTTTTTTGCTCAGTAATTTTCAAATAAGCTGAATGCAACTTGCTTCGGTGGTTACCATTGTGTTATTCAGAAAAAAATATTTTAATGTATTTGTTTGAGTACTTCATTTAATTTATCATATGCTTTGAAACAACTTGTTGTTTTATACGTGTGGAATTTTAAGAATGTAATAGATTTTACTCTCTGTTCTTGATATACTAGATTCTAGACATTTTACTCCCATCGGTATTCTTGATATCAACACTATATTTTAATATAAACAGAACTCAGTCATCAGTTAATAGATTAATTGAAATAATTTTTGATCCCATACCATGGTCTATGCCAGTGAATTATAAAATAGAACTCATTTCCGAATATCCAAAATAATTATGTTAAAAAATAAGTAAAACATAACAGAAATAAAAGAAATTCTCCTATTTTAATATATTAATAAATTCGGTTTACAAAAACTGTGAACTGTTTTCATTAAATTTACTTTTAACCATTGCTGTAAATTAAAAATTCATCTTTAAATCCCCAATTTAACATTTCATTCCCACTCTTTTGAGACAGAATATTATATGCTGCGACCAGAACGAAATGTCACATTCATGAACCCGTGATTCGTTGTTTCTGGCGCATGCAAATCCCATCCTCCAATTACGCAAACAGCATTTACAAAATATTTACGTAGCTGCGGAATAATTTTCTAAAAATAACACCGCATCTTCGATTCTGACGTATTTTCAGGAACTCTCCCTCGAGAACGAATCTGTTGTCAGCTTGTTGAGGAGGATGAGCCGCCTTTTGTTCGGTCTCGAAACAAAAATGGTTCTTACTGTCAATGTTTGAAGAAGAGATTTGTGCGGAGTGGGTTTTTAATAATGCTCAGGCTTTAGACTGGAGAAAATGCATCGCAATGTGTTTTGGAATATTTCGCTACAAATATAAGAAACAGTTTTTTTCCGTCTGTTTTTGAACTGATTAAATTACCTTTTTTTGTGCGTTAACGTATAGATAGAAAAATATAGTTTAGTTATTTATATACTGAAATATTAAATTATAAAAAAAAATTATGGTTTATTCTGGTATTATAATTATAAAATGATCTTAACTGTACTTGTTAAATTTTAAGACTAGAATACAAATGATAATTAATGAATATAGAAAATTTAGTATCATCAGTTTAACCCAAATATATAGATTTGTATGCGATTTTGGACAAAATTCGTCGATTAGTTCAAGGAAGAACGCTCAGTATGCATATGAACCACATGACTAAAACAACAACAAAAAGCAATGAACTATGCAAATGAAATTCTGTATATTATTTGTTTACTAAAATTTAAAGTGCATGTTCCAAATTTTGAAGCAAATCCATCAATTATTTGACTGTCTTTTCGTTTGATTATTTTTGTGTATATAAAAATAATGGCGGGAAAACGCAAGAAACTAGATGGAACAAATTTCAGTATGAAATCTGGGCATCAGTACTATAGATCTTTGTCCAAATTTTGGATTAAAAGATATTATTAAGTGAAATAGTGTCTATAATCTAAGTAATGTTAGTTGGATAGTCATATCACTGACTCTCCGAGCAGCCCGAAGTCAATCTTCCAGAAAAAAGATTACTAATGTTGACGTTTTCTTGAGTTAAAATCTGTCGATTCATAAAAAAAGTAATAAAAAATGTCCTTCAAAATTGTTTCCAACTTAGCTTTGGATCTCCTAAGACCATTCTTGTTAAATTGCGTCAATTATTTATAAAAATGGAATGTCTTTTCCCAATATCGAACAAAAAAGATGAAGCAATAACTTTCCCCTTCCGCCTTTCGTTAAAATAATGGGTTCCGAATCATCCGGTCGTTTTCAATCGCAGTGGATTCAATTTAGAAATCTAAGGACGGATCCCCGGTGTTTGCTGTCTTCTTAAAATAGAAGCCGCACCTTCGTTGATACATTGTTTAATCTATTGATGCAGGAAAATCCTTTCTTTTGGAAACTCAGTCAACAAGGGAGCCATTCTAATGGGAAATGAATCTGCGTTTTCATTTCCGACAAATGGGACAGAAGAATTTAAACTGAAAGAGATTGCGTTCTTTTTCCTTTGACGGTAAAATTATTTTCTTACAAGAATTTGGTTGTTTTTGAGTTAATTAACCATTATCAGTTCGAAGCGGAAACTCCAAGAGTTTTTTTTTTTTTGCTCTATATATGGAGTAATAATTGCCTTTACATAGCTATGTATCTAATAGAAAGATCAAGTTACAGATAACTTTTTATCAGAGTAACGTTAAAATTGTCCCAAAATGAATTTCTACTTTTTTTGTTTTCAATGGTTTATGTTGTTTTTTTGATCAAATATAGAAATGTTTGGAAATCATATGTTTTTATTTTCCTGGTTCATGCCGTGATTTTGGTTCGCCATTTTACCAAATAAAGTATCTTTCGTAAATCTAAGGGCCGCGGTGGCCTGGTGGTAAAGTCTCGGCTTCGGAACCGGAGGGTTTCAGGTTCGTGACCCGATTCCACCGAAGAACCGTCGTGTAAGGGGATCAGTGGCACGTTAAATCCGTCATGACCAAACGTCCACCTGCTGGTGTGGTGTGGTGTGGAGAGGGGGGTGCCAGCTCAGGTGTCGTCCTCGTCATCTGACCGTGGTTCAAAATTACGAGGTCCGTTCCAAAATAGCCCTAGTGTTGCTTCAAACGGGACGTTAATATAACCAAACCAAACCAATTTCGTAAATCTAATTACTTTTGTTTGACAATGATTTTCAAATTAAACATATCTTATCTCTATTTATAATAATAATAAAGGTGAGTGTGTGTGTTGACGCTCTTCAGGTCCGACTGTTTGATTCACAATTACCAAATTTGGCACATATATATCTTTAAGGGTGGGTATGGGCACATCGGAGATATTTTTTATGTAATTTTAATTAATAAAATTTTTTACTGAATTTCACGCCTTTTCGCGTTAACCTCCAAAAATATTTTTGTATAAAAATAAATTTTATACTTTTTCTTTTTAAGGATACTAATTTAATAGTCGTGCAATATTTCTAGAATTTTAGCAATATTTAAAAAACATTTTTTAGTAAACTTCCAATCATAGATTACATTAGTGCCTTGAAGTTCAAATCACTTTCAATGTTTCATCAACTGCCTGATGGCGTGTTTTTTTCCATTGTTGTAAGTTAAAGAAGAAGGATTTTATTTAATATCTGAGTAGTTTGCAAAACATATAAAGGATTGAAGTTAAAATGCAACGAAATTTATAAAATAGATGAAACACATATTTAGTTTTTTAATAGTGCCATGATGGTTTGTTTGTGTAGTTTGCCAAACATATAAAAAATGTAAGTTACAATAAAGCAAAATTAATAAAATAGAAGAGCCACAATTTATATTTTCAATAGTGCTATGTCATGGGACTGATTTCTATCACAGTTTCATGTGCATAATGAGAGGACAAATAAAGTAATATATCTTTAATATCAGGCAATTTCACAGCATCACGGATATGAAGACAAATATAATCAATATTTCTGGCGAACCAGCTGGATGCCTAAGATAGCTAGTTTAAAATAAGGAACATTTTAAATAATAATAATAATAATAATAATAATAAAACAAACAAACAAAAAAAACTAATGAAATTTTTATTCTCTTCGAAGTTTAATTGCCCCATTAAAGTTTAAAAACTAAAAATTAAACTAAATTTAACTAAAAATTAAAGTTTACATTCATAATCATCTAACTTGGTAAATCTTCATCTGAAACAGCCGTTTTCGAAATAACTAAAAAATGTAAAAAGCACGAAACTGCAGACTGTAAATTCTAATGAAAATTATCAACCAAAATATAATGAAATCCATCTTGGGGATTCTATGAAGATAAAGGATTTTTTAATATTGAAAATGATGCTGGCAATATCGAAATATTTGAAACACCGATATATTTTTAATTATAATTCTATCAATACTTGAAGAATCCAGAAATTTCCCTATTTTCAGCTGTTACAGAAGTTTTAAGTATGTATTTTGGTTTTTTTTTTGTGATTATTATAAGATCTCCCTTTACTACAAGGGGTGTTCAAATGAAAAGGTACGAAACGACACTGGGGGTATAACTGAAAACTTTATTTAAAGTATACACCATAGGCCTGAGCACAATGATTCCATTGATTAACGAGCCGACGGTTTCCTTGCTTCCTGAATTCCTGTGGCCGTGACGAGACCCAGTCCTTCAGAGCGTCCTTGTGTTCGCCGTCCGAGTTGAAGCGCTTCCCTTTCAACGGTTAAAGTTCCATATTTTGATCGACTGTCCCGATTTTAGCTTTCATCGTCAACGATATTTTAACTGCTCATCTTTGGGCATGCGAATGCTGGTGGGCGAACATCCCCATAAAAACGTTTTTAAGTTTTTAAAAGCTGTTGGATTTTATCATTTTATCTAAAATATGACTTCGTAACTTTTACTTCTTGCTATTTTTATTATAAGATAACATACAAATATATGAGATATATTTTAATACAATTTCATATTTAATTATAATTTTATTTATATAAGTATTTTTTGAATATATACCATATGGCTGTCCCAGTATAGCCAGAATTGGCTCTTGCGCCATTAAAATCCACAAATCCAATCTAATCCAATCTCATCACATCCCTAGATATCTCGCTACGTTCTCCCATAGCGGTATAGGCAAATATATTAACGGTTACGTTGTTACGACGTTTCGTATTTTTTCATTTGAACACCCCTTGTATAATCATTGAAAGTTTTAAACAGCAACACTGTCTAATGTTATATAACTGATATATGAAATATAATTTAAAAATACATTCTTATTGATGCAGCGCACAACACAATTATCTCCTAATTATAATAAAAGTCACAAAATTTCACTTTTTAGAAAACATTTTCATTTTGAAATTTTAAAAATATTTCGGACAGACAAATAAGAAGGGATATTTTTGAGCTCATAATCAAATACTACATCTTCATATTCTGATTGAATTATTTATTTTTTGCTGATGTTGAAACTATTCAATGATGCGCCACATCCTTCAGAAGTCATCATAAAGATAAATTGGGTGGAGTTAGTTCAGGTGAGTTGGATGGCCAGGTAGCGTCGAATATACGATTAATTACTTGGTTCATTGTGATGTGTTATGCAAAGGGGATTTGTATACGTTTCCCAGTTTATTTAAATGTCCCATCTTGCATAAAAAATATAAATTTGAAACACTGAATGTAATACATCCAGATATTTTATTGCTTTAAATGATGGCACGATATTGATACATCAAAGTATTTTATTGCGTTAAAAGATGCCTCAATATTTACATCCAGATATTTATTTTATTGCTTTAAAAGATGGCACATATTGATACATCCAGACATTTTATTGTTTTTTTAAAAGACACAATATGGATGTATCCAGGTATTTTATTTCTTTAAGAGATGGCACAACATTGATATATCCAGATATTTTTCTGCTTTAAAAAATGGCTCAACATCTAATCGTAGTTACGAATCATGCTTTAAGCGCATTTGTAATAATTTCTTTAAAACAAAAGAATTAGGAACGTTAATCCACTTAAGCCATCCAGCTTTAGTGAATGAAAAAAATAGCAAAATATTTTGATTTTTCTTGGCCTAAACAAGACAGTTTTAGGTGTTTATAGGACATTATAGTATGATTCATAGCGCCATGCAATGTTTTATAACCATGGCGTTTTTATCGTAGAATTTCAGAACAATTTTTTAAATGTAATAGTTTCAGATTGTAATCTGTCAATTGTTTTTCTGTGGAAAACTTTATATGTAGAAATAAAAGACCATAGTAAAATAAACCAAATAGTGCTTTTTTACTCTCTTTTTCATCGATGACCTTCTTGACATATTTCATGTTAAATTAAAACTTCGATGATAACTCAACAACGGAATGGGAAATGCTCTCAGCTTGTGATCAAACTTCCGATTTGTAATAACTTATATATTAATAAACCAGTTAATTCATAATTTTGTTTTAACATTTTGAGATGATAGCTTGCATGGCATTAATCCACAATATATTGTTTCAGTTCAAAAACATTCACAAAAACAATTACAGTCTTTTTATGTTTTTTTATAACTATAATAACTATTCTTATTACAAAATCGTTGAATACAATCTTTGGATAAAGAGATTTAAATCTCTGACTTCGACCTTTAGTGGCACCCCTAAACAAGGCAAATTCTTTTATACTAACCCTGTATCTGAATTTGTATTCAGTTCGGGTAACTATTTTTTACAACGTTATTTAAATAGCTCACTGTTGCATTTTAAAACCATCCATCCAACCGTATATTCCAAGAAGTTTCACCAAAGGCTAACTAACCTCTATAAAAGCTTCCATTAATTCTTTTTTGAATAAAAAAAAAAAAAAAAAGCTGCCCCAATCCACCTCGTTCCACTGTCCTCTAACTCTGTATTATGTACCTCAGCTAAATCCCACTCTTTTTCCATTCAATGAAAAGGGGAAAAAAATGCGCGATCCATTTATATTTAAACCCGGATCTTTCATCTTTGGAATGGTGAGAGATTGAATAGTTTTATTATTTTTTTGGGTGAGGGATGCTTATTGGGGTGTTCCGAAGGTTCCTTCTCAGTTCATTAGATGCACACTGGAAGTAAACAAAATAAGGAACAGACGAAGGACAACATTTATCAGTTAAAGTGAGGATAAACATCGTTGAAATGAATTATTTAGTATCAACTTTCCCTCTGGAATCACTTCACTTATCCGTTTTTAGGATTTAGTTTTATGAGAATTTGTAGGGATAGTAATAATATAAAATGCCCTAGATTATCAAAATAATTAGTTTTTACTAACATTTTAATGACTAATTTTCCATATAAAGCGCTATACATGAAAATTCAAATTTATTGATATAACAAAAGGCTGATGGCTTTCAAACAATGAAGTCTAGGTGGAAAATAAAGTATTTAAACATTTTTATTGCAAGCTAAAAGTTTAATATATATTTTATTCTATTTTCATCTTTTTCGGTATTTTTATTTAAAAAAAAGTATTTAGACATTTAAAAAAAGTTTTTACTAAATTTCTGAGATTGAAACATTCACAAATAGTGAAAATAAAACCATTGTGAGGTACAAAGAGTCATATGTAATTTTTAGTTTTAATGCGACTGCTGTGAATGATTTATGTGACATATTCTTTGTCCTTCTAAAGAATCAGCAAATGCTTCTTGTATAAATTCCTAGTAATAGGTGTACTGATTCATATAATTCTAGCACATTTAATTTGCAAATATTGAAGGTTGAAATTTTTTTTTTAAAGAAATAGCAATGTTTTTAATCTGTTATGAATAGAATTCTTAGTTTAGAACAGATATCAGACAGAAATTCGAAACTCCAACTAGAAATTTGAAGTATGTTACATAGAATTTGATTGAAAATATATATATATATATATATATATATACAAAAGTATTAGAATCAAGTTAATAGGAAAAACAAAAAATCAAATAAAAATTAAACCAAAAAAATTATAAAAAATATAAAAAAAGAATCCGGCCTGAAGACTTTTTCAAGGGTCACCCTCAGGCAGGGATTCAAAGAAAGGGATTTTTCTGTGAGGAAATACAGACATTGTCTAATAATGATTCCTCGTGACCCGAAAATCCCCTGAAATTATGCTCAAGAGATATACCATTTTAACAGAAAGGAAATATAAAACAACAAATTAGAAGAAATTAACCACAACAAAGTAAAAATACAATAACAAAAATAACAATAAAAACAAAAAATAGCACTAAAATTAAAAATTAAAAACGAAAACGCCAGTACATACCATCAACAGTGAAGGAAACTTTAAACTATCGATTGTGATTCCCTGTTTTTAAAAAACTAGCGGTAAATTATGTAAACAGATGTAGGCTCCCAGCGCCATCTATTGAGTGATCCAATATGCAAGGAAAGTTCTATTTTTATTTAAGCCAAAGGATTAATCCCAAACCATACCTTGTTTAATTAAAAAATTGACATTACAGTAATTTCTAGGAAATTCATTTTTAATTAAATTTTTAAGGAGGTTGTTTGATGCTTCAATATAAGAATTTTTATTATTGCAAACCCTTTTGATCCTGTTAACTTGTGAGAAAATTAGATTTTTGAAAATTTTAGAGTTTAGATTGGAATGGTAGTTACATAGTTTTGTTATTTTAAATACTCCAGAAATCAAAATATAACTAGTTTCTAATTATGTAGCTAATAAGTAGAAAAGTTTATCAAACAATTTATGTTCTAGTTTTTCGTTAATTATTTATGGCTTTCAAAATTTGTATCTAGAATTATGATGTTTAGAAGAATTCATAGAAAATCTTTTGAAATACTCTTTTTAAAAATTTTAAATTCCAGAAATTTCTCAACTTTTATTAATTTTTTTAAAATTTAAAGCTGACGATTTTGAAATAAAATAATAGTAGGAATTTTATATACTCTGTCGTTACTTTTTAAATTTTCATTTCATATCTTTTGAATTTTTTTGCCGGCTTAACATAGTTATCTAATGATATTTAAAAGAATTGACAGAAAGAGTTGCTATATCCTTCATTTTTACGTGAAGGAAGTCTGACGTCAGTCAATCAAATATTGTGGTATAATAAAAGGATTGTGTGTCTTACATTAATTTATATTAAATTAGCTTTTACATTAAAATATTATAGATGAAATTATTTAAATTATGTACAATACAGGCATATCAACTTGGGTTTTGAAAAGGTTAATAAAATGAATATTGTCATTATTCCTCTAGCAGGATTGGTAAAGATATTTCCTCATCTTATTTAGCAATGAAAAAGTAAAAATAAAATAATCTAGATTTGAAATCTAATATGCTACCTGAAAGAAATAAAGAAAGAAACAATTTTTTCGTATAATCTCAGTTGTTAAGAGGATAAACAGAGGAAATAAGACTGAAAATAAAGAACAGCTTTCAACCTACATTTCAATCTGAAAGGTCTTAGTTCATTGCTTATGTGAAGAAGGCGCCTTTGCAGCGTCTATGTTTACAACTCGACGTGAAAGTAATTATGTTTGTTGACATTTTGTCACCCAAAGCCTTTCATGTTTACATATGTCGTTTGCGATCAAGTCCAAATCATGACACTTGAGTCTTCTCAAAGTGTGAAAACAGCTTCTAAATATTCATATGCGTGTTTATTTTCTTTCGTTCGTGAGATCTTGTCATATTTAAATAAACAACACATAAAAAATTATCACATATTCATCAAAGAAATGAATCGATTTGAGAGATGCAAAATAACCCAAATTAGTTTTCGGCCCACTGATTGGAGAATGATGTCGAAACGCTTCGATTTGAAGATTTCTGTATCTGATTCTTTATATTGAGATTATTTGACAGAAGTTAAATTAAATGCATTAGAGCTTTTAGATATAAAGTTGTTTGGAAGAATTCATGCACGTGCTTCTTATGTAATTACTTAATTGGCTTGATTGACAATATTGAAATATTTTCTATTATTTCGTTTGTTTATACAATTATTAAAATTTACAATTAATGTCTAGGCTATTTATTTAATAATATATATTAATTATTTAAAGAATATATATCTATATATTTAAAAACAATACGGAAAGTCAAAGAACCAGTCTTCCAGTCTCAAACTCTGATGCGATAATTTCATTTTTTATTTCTTTAGAATTAAAACTGTTTGGAAACGCATGACCTGAAAGGTTGCTTGCCTTTCTCCTGTTTATATTTTCTAGAAAAATCAGAAAAAAAAATCCGCTGATTCATGGTGCATTGTCTATAGGGAAACACTCTTCAGAGTTCGCCTTTACCAATCAGAGAACTGACTTTTAAAATTATTACTTGAAATGAAAACTTATAGCCTTTAAATTAGTCATCAGTATTCAGCCGCCATTTGCGACATTCCATTTTCTAGATAAATAGTGAAAAAAAAACCCCTCTACTTTATTATACTTTTTCTATGAAGAAAAACCATTATTGCGTTTTTCAGCACAGCCATTCTCTTCGTTCTCTAGACATTAACGGAACATTAAAAATATTGAATCATTCGAAAACAAAAATTAGGGATCACTTGGATTCAATTTGGAGGTTGAATTAATTTAATGATTTGATTAGGATTTTAATTTTTTAGTGTTTCAATCCATTTTAACTTTAACCCATTCACAAATATTTTCAACTCGATTAAATTTTATGATATTTCTGTAATAAATTTTATGAATACTAACAGCTTTGATAAAAACATATACATATATCCATTCGTCAAATATTTTAAAGTCTCTGTTGGGCCTCGAATACTTCATTTGTGATAAACATTTTCAAGCAAGCATCTTTTAGGGGATGTTAAAATTTATTATTCTTTCCATGAACCAAATTATCTTAATAGTATTTGCGTAATTTACAAATTCACAATCTTATAGTTCAGCTATTTTTTTATACTCCTTAAAATAAGAATATAGAACACCAACTACTGATCGCAAAGAGCATATATTACCAACTTCTAAAGGTCTTAGAATTAAAAAAAAAACTTTCCAAAATATAACCGAATGATGTTATATTCCCCTAAACAAATGATGAGTATCATGTTAACCGGGTTCAGTCAGACCATATACATATAATAGTACCAGGTAATAAAATTTTATCTCTTGGGTATGATTTCAAGCAGTTTATGCAAAAGAAACTTATTCAAAGATATAAAACAATCACTAAAAAGAAAAGAATACGCTGAAGTATTCTTTCGATAAGAAGAATTTTCTTGAGAAGAAAATAATTGTTTTTTGCATATTGATAGTGGTTATATTTAAATAGTTAGCTACAAATTTATGGATACGCTTCGCTTCTACCTTCCCTTATTTTATCCAGAAACGTTTTTCCCGCCACCATTCATTAGATCCCACTTAAGGTTGCGGAACCCAGAAAAGAAAAAAAAATATCCTTTAGAGACCTTTTTTGATGCTTCTGCAAGGGTAATGTTGCAGTTGTCTGTTTTCCAAAAGTAATCCTTTTCTTTTTTGATATGAGTATATGAGGCGTCATTTAGTATACGACTAATTTAGCTAAGTGGTATCATTCATTTCTTGTTTTTGGTTATTTATATCATAATGCACCACAGAAACAATAAACAAATAGAAAATCTATTTTTGTATATATAATGTATGATAATCTTAAACACTGCTTACAGTACCTTTCTTAATTTCAAATCCGTGAAAGTATTTTGATGGGGAAAGTTCTCTCGCTTAATAGTTGAGATTTGAATCATTGGACAACTGCTTGTTTCTAATTTTTAATTTGAAAAAGAGGTAGGGTTTCCGAATATTAAACGAGCCGAAGTATAATTCTACATGCTTATGTATCTTAACTTATACCAACTGAAAAATGTTTTATTTATAGTGGTAAACGGCCAGAACAATTTTTATGAAGTATGCAGATCCTCATATATTTCCTCTTATTGCCAAAAGTGATCAGAAGATATTTTCTTTTTAAAAATGAATAATTTTTCCCATTTTCCTTGTACTTGATTTATTCGATTTCCATTTGTTTTAGTGAATATCTTTATGCATTCCGGTGTCTTAGTAGTTCTCGCCTTTGGAATAGACGGATTCTAAATTAGTAATCCGATCCCACTAAAGTTTTGCGTGTATGCGGGTCTGGTGTGCTTTAAATCTGAGGTCTTTTCGCTAGTGAGGTATCGTCAGCTGTAGTGACATGCTTTCCATTTGTCTGCGTTTGAAGAATAGTCCACGGGTTGCTTCATAAATGGAATATTAACTTCACTAATTTGCCTTCTTAAGAACATCAGTATCTTGCCAGAAGAATTGCTTAATGGATGGAGATTCTACACACAATTCCAGAAATATTATTGGAGTAGTCAAGAGACATTTTTACAATGAGTAATTTGTCTGTATTTTTGTTATATCTGATTTGCAGTTCTAATCTTTGATTTTTGATCTAGTAAATTCAAATGTGACATTGCAAAATATTTGGAGGGGCAGAACTTCCAGTCGCATTTCCAAAATTTCAGGGAATTGGCTTCTTTTTATTCTAGAGCAAGCCAGTTTTGAATTTGGAAAGGCCGTCGAAAATAGAAGTCAATATATTTACTAGGATTCGTTTAGATGATCAGTTGTATAATGCATTATTAAAGTTTTTAAATAAGGAAATTAAAATGGCCTTTGAAAAGTTAACTTAGACAATTTATTAAATAAGCAAAAACAAACCGAGCAATTAATTGTCTTCTGAAGAACTAATTTATTTTTCTCATTCATTTTTTAAAAATGAATTTCAAATTTCGAAATTTTCTGATAAATAGTGGGAAATATAAACAATTTTGAGTAATTAACCCTTATTGTTTCTTGTTTTAATAAAGGTAATTGTAGTGATCCTGCTTTCATCGAGATGACGTCGCGGTTTAAGCTACGTGCTCGTACCAGCGGATAAATCATGCGATGCACAAGCCAACTGTATTTTTTTCTGTGCTCACGAGATTTGTATATATATATTCCAATAACTAATAAAAATATTTTTTCTTAATGTTTTTTTAAAATAAAAATGTTATTTTTTATGCCAATGTTGAATTGAATATGTGAAGACCCATCCATATTGTTGATCCGAACGTGATTTTGAACAAACGACCTTCTGATCCGGAGCCATTTTTGCTCGAATTCATCGATTTGTCAACGAATAGGAGTTATAGAACAGTCTAATAATTAATTAATTATGTCTAGTGTGAAACAAAAGACGGGACTCTATTCATAATTAACACATTTAGAGTCTTGTAAAGTACTGAAGGACTAGATCCTTTGGTGAGATGGCGACAGAAACTAAATTTAGTTGGTGCCGAGTGGCAACTAGGAGAAAGAAGCGTGGAGCAGAATGATGTGGTGTGCGTGAAAAAGGAACACCGGAAGGAATAGTTTATTAAAATTTAAAATGTTTCATGTTTAAATGTTAGTCTTTGTAAAGTTGTGTAATGTAGTGATCGTCCCAATGTGTCAAAAAAAGAAATAAACCAATTCGGTTTAAAAATCGGTCTGTTTCTTTGGAATAATCCATGCTACCATATTACAGACTTTTGGTTGGCAGCTACGGAATGCGAAAAACAGAAGTACCTGAGGCCACTAACAAAAAGATGATACAGGGTAAGTACCTTTTCTATCTGAAAGTGCCTGCTTTAATTTCAATCTCAGTTTTTGCATTAAAACGTGGGTAAAATTTAATTTTTTGGAAATTCATGCATTTACTATTTGTATTAATAGCTGGATTACGGTTTCCAAAGGCACTCTCTTATCTCTACTATTTCGTTGATATGTTTAAATAAAAAAGTCTTAAAAATTTGTAAATTTTGAAAAAGAAAGTTGTATTTAAATGTTATTACAACAAAGTCGAATCGATAATGATACAACTGTTTAAGTTTTATTTAGTGTATTCTAAGTGAAATTACTCTTATACATATTTTGTAGTAAATGTTGCATTAGAGTATTTCGTTTTTAGAATTTATGCTTTCGTTTTTGAAAATGAGTATTGGTTTTGTTTTGTTCTAGTTGAAATTGTTCTGATTCATATTTTGTATTAAATTTTGCATTCGAATATTTCATTTTAGAATTGATGCTCTGACTTTTGAAAACAAAAGTCGTATATGAAGTGAAAGTTAACCGTTATTTGGTTGAATTGATGATAGAAATTGAATTTTCATTGAATTAGATATAAAAAGTGTTTTGATTTGTATTTGTAAAAATTTTATTTCATTGAGTTACGGATATATTATTTTTAGAATTTGTGTTCTTGGTGTGAATTTTGATATTTTTGAGTTATTTTGTGTTTAAAAGAAGTATACCGAATGATAATTTTATTTAGATCATTTGAATGATTACTATTAAGTTTTGTTTTGGTATCAAAGTAAAAGTTAGTAGTAAGAAAAACTGATATATATATATAAATATTAGGATAAACCAAAAGAAAAGGATTTCGACAGAAGAAAACATTTACGTTACTTTGAATGTGGATCCAGTAATCATCTTAGATCCCAGTGCGATAAGGTAAAGAAAACTGTGGAATCTATTTCACATATTATAGCTGACGAGAGCTACGATAAACTGATGTCACGTTAAACTAGTATTGGTAAAGTAAATGGAGTAGAGATGAAAATTTTGCGCGATACAGGTGCTACTCTTGATTTAATCTGCAACAAGTATGTAAAGCCACATATGTATACAAATGAGGAGGTCTGGATAAGAACCCCTTTAGAAGAAAACTTAGTATGCTTGCCTCTTGTAGAAGTCGAGTTGGATTGTGTGATGGGACACATCATAACAAAAGCTGCTGTCATGCGAGATTCTTTAGACCAAGGCAGATATTTGCTTGGAAATGTGGTGAATTACATATAAGCCAGTAACAGCGCTTCTACCCGGACAGCTGTGTTGGTAAAATCGGTTAGTTACTGGACTGCTAACCAAAAGGTCCCAGGTTATATCCTTAGCGCATCCTTTACTTCTAAAGAAATAGGACTGCTGCTTTGTTCGAAGATTTAAAAACTAAGAAAGAGAGTGTGCTGCTATCATTTATGCCGTGCAGAAACTTAAGTGCTATCTTGATAGACAACAAAAATTTATCATACAAACCAACCATAATCCGTTGTATGGCTAGAGAAAAATTCTGGGACCAATCCAAGACTTTTAAGATGGGCGCTAATATTACAATCCTTTAATTATGAAATTATCCATCGTAAGGGAAAACAACATCAGAATGCTGATAGTTTGAGTCGTATCCCTTAAGCATTACAATTTAATATCTCTTATTGCTAATAATAATTGGAAAGAAATTTACAGTTCCTTATTTGCATTTATTGTGTTTAGTATTTATCTGTATTATCATTTAGTGTATAATAGTGTTGTATTATGTATTTGGTTTAAAATGTATTATTTTTATGTAAAGTTCAGTGGGGATAAGTTGCTGTGCAAACACTAATTAAAGGTACTAAATTCAGATAGAACTGGTACTAAATATTACTTCTGCTGAATTTTCTATTATCAAGAAGTGAACTTATGAACAGTATATTCAAACTACTTTTGTTTTCCTAATCCAAGACTGAACTTTAGTGAAGTTTTTACAAGTTACAAAGGAGCAACTTTTCCCTCTGATATCGTGAAAAGTTTTCGCTGGAGGGGAGGAATAGACTGTAAAGTACTGAAGGACTAAACACTTTGGTGAGATGGCGATAGAAACTAAATTTAGTTGGTGCCGAGTGGCAACGTGGAGAAAGAAACGTAGAGCGGAATGATGTGGTGTGCGTGAAAAGGAACACTGGAAGGAATAGTTTATTAAAAATTAAAATGTTTCATGTTTAAATGTTAGTCTTTGTAAAGTTGTGTAATGTAGTGATTGTCCCTATGTGTCAAAAAAGAAATAAACCAATTCGGTTTAAAAATTGGCCTGTTTCTTTGGAATAATCCACGCTACCATATTACAGTATGCATCATTTATTAAAATGTTTAATGCTCAAAAAGACTGGGAATACTTTTAGACACTTCATTTCTTACAAGTCTTTGTTTATTGAACATTAATAAGATTCATTTAACATACAAATAATTCTTGGGGTTACATCTCTAGTCAATCCACTGAATTATGAAACAGAATATATACCATTTCCGCTGGTGAAAATGATGCGATTCAATATACCAACTAGCCTTTGTGTTTCCCTTAAAGATGTATCAGGAAAATGTCAAGTAATCAGCCACACTCGGATATAAATTCTCTGCTAAGAAGCACACAGATCTACAGGATTTTAAATAATGCAAAGTAAGAGCACCGGCAAAGGACAGAACCCGTGCCTCTCTTTCTCCCTTTTATAATGTTTAGCTATGTTACGACTTTACTCACTGAACCACTATAGTGAGTTTATTCGGTGTAATGTATCTAGATTTCAGTGCTCTTCAACAGTTTTTGGTAATGAGGTCCTTTGTAATGGTGTCTCCAAATAAGATTGTATCTGTGGTTCTAATGGCTTTATACTCTATTTAAAACTGTTGAATTTTGACTTTATACTATGAAGCCATTGATGATAAGTTTATTCAATGTAATGCATGTAGATGATGGTGCTTCTCAATATAACGTTACCGCCAGTGATGTGAGATGAGTCTTAATGCTCTCTTGAAAGTCTTCATTATCTCGAAAGCTTTATCTCCTGGCCAGTTCTTTAATTCGGGACAGAGATGATAATCTCTCGGCTCTAAGTCGTAATCTTTGTAGATGAAAGGAGATACATACGTTGGAACAGAAGATTTTATTTAACCAGTCGATTACATATTCGAAATGCAGGAAACGAGATGAGCAATCACTATGTCAAAACTGTAATTTTTGAGGAATGTTTAGACATTCCTGCTTCATATTCTTTCCTTAAGAGAAAACATAAAACAAATTCCAAAATAATGAGAACATTAAAACACATCTCAGATCACTGATGGCAACGTTCTTCAACGAGGGAAGTTGAAATCGGGTCTGCAGATATGAAAAAGGCTAAGTTTTCACTGCAATTATTTCGAAAAATGACCATGTTTGTACTTAATTTTTGGTAATAAATTCATTTTATTCTCTTGTCTTTTCTTTAATTTTATCTCAGTTTGATTTGTAATTTTTGAGGAATATTTAGACATTTTTGCTTCATATTCTTTCCTTAAAAGAAAACATAAAAGAAGTTCAAAAATAAAGACATTCCTGCTTTGTATTCTTTCCTTAAGAGTAAACATAAAACGAATTCCAAAATAATGAGAACATTAAAACACATCTCAGATCCCTGATGGCAACGTTCTTCAACGGGGGAAGTTGAAATCTGGTCTGAAGATATGAAAAATACTAAATTTTCACGGTGATTATTTCGAAAAGTTACGATGTTTGTAAATTTTTGGTAATAAATTCATTTTATTCTCTGATCTTTTCTTAAGCTTTTTCTGAGTGTGAATAGGAAAACAGGTCCTCGTGAAGAGTTATTCATTATGAGGCATCTGAACAACGGCTTAATAGTTTCCTGCTGATGTTTCCTTATTGCAAATTATTGTCCGTCATTGACGCCTTCTTCTGCTATGGGACACTCTTGACATTTAGAGTTCTAAATTAATTTCCTTTCATTGCGCGTTTTTTTAACAGGCACTAGTTTTTTTTTCTTTGGAAGAAATGTTTGAAACTATTTCCTATCATTTAACTAACTTGCAATATTTACATTATGCAATTAATAAGAAAATTAGACATAGGACATTAGACTTTAAAGAATTCAGCCCTTAACATTCAGGTATATAAAATATGTATAACCAAAGATTTATGATAATCGCAGACAGTCTCAACAAACCGCACCTAGTAAAATAACTAACATAACTCGAACTAACATAATTTGAATAGTAACATAACTTGACTAAACTAACTTAAGTTATAATTCGACATAACTCGAACTAAAATAACTTGACTAGTAACATAACTTGACTTAACTAACATAAGTTATAACTCCACATAACTCGAACTAACATAACTTGACTGAACACATAACTAACTCGAATGATATGAATCGATAGTAAGTTCGAGCTGATAACTAACTCGAATGAGCAAGGAACTCGAACTAACATAACATAAGACATGAACTAGCATAACTTGTCTGAACACATAACTAACATAACTTGACAGTCTCAACAAATCGCAACTCGCAGTCAGTCAGGTTGTGTGCAAGAAAAACACATGCCTAATGAGATTGGCACAAATGCATTTTGAAGGATAAGAAAGTATTCCTCAGGGCAATTGTTTTCGAAATTTTAGTTTTGGATAACTAAAATTTAGGCAAAACTTTTACATTTTCCTTGCTACAACTTCTGATAATATTATTGCAGGAGAAAGATTTTTATACTATAATAACATTAACAAAAATATTATTTATTACCATACCATTTAGTTTTTACCCTTATTTTTATTGAATTTCTGAAATATTTTCGATCATAACTTACAAAATAATATATAATAATACTTTTCACTGCTGCAATGAAACTCAAATGTTTTTTCATTGTTTACAGAAATATTGAATACGTGTTTCTCATTTTCTGTTAAATGTTATGGTAATACTTTGTCAATTTTGTAAAATTGAATATATAGACTTCTTAGGCAATAAATATTAAATATATCCTAAAAGCTCAAAGAATAGGAGTACTAATTTTAAACTAATTATATAGGCAAGTTTTAATTCAGATAGTATGGTATTGGACGTAGAACGTATTGAGCCATTTTAATGTTGCAGTTAAAAGGGTATTTCACATTAAAAATAAGAAAATGAAGTAAGCTCTGGCAGCATGTAATTATACAATGCATGATGCAGGAATTACTTGGCAATTTTATGGATGTTCATATGGATCGGAACAAGAGCAAGAGAATTATAAAAGAAAAAAAAATTGTATAATCATTTGTAATTACTTTGATAAGGAAGCCATAATTGACAAAAAAAAAAAAAAGAAAAAAAGAAAAAAAAAAAAAAGAGAGAGAGAGAGAGAGAGAGAGAGAGAGAGAGAGAGAGAGAGAGAGAGAGAGAGAGAGAGAGAGAGAGAGAGAGAGAGAGAGAGAGAGAGAGAGAGAGAGAGAGAGAGAGAGAGAGAGAGAGAGATCGAATTGAAACTGACCTTGACCTAGACCAACTTTCGACGACCAGCCTATCCTAGAGGGTATAAGACATAAAAGGTCGCCGGGAAGAGAACCAAAGCTTCCGCAAACAGGAATGTCTTCAATCACTCAGTCCACTTGTACTACTTATTAAATTTCGAATATAAAAGTTCTTCAAACGATGCCAGAACATGTGCAGAAATAGCATACAGATACAGTATAACCTAATTAAGAATTGAGGATATGTATACTTAAACAAAAAACCTGCTGGGTAAAGAATTCAAGTAATATATATATATATATATATATATATATATATATATATATATATATATAAAATTATATAATTATAAAGCGTGGCAAAAAAGAAATGCAAGCTGAGTTATTCAGTAATTGATCGATTGATTAAATAATTTATAATTAATAATACATATAAAAACGGCGAATAGAGTTTCTTAAAATAAATAAAACTGCACAAAAAATGCAAATGCATAGAATAATAATTTGTAACTTGTTTGTTTACTTGTTAAGTCAAACATCAATGTAAATATTGACAAATTATATCAAAATTGCCACAAGGAAAAGCATTTAAGTTGCTATACAATAATCCAAATCAATAATATGCGCACACCCAACAGACAACAAAAATACACAACCTTAAGAGTAATACGAAACATCAAAATGCAAAAGTTATATCTAAAAAAAACTCATGAAAAAAAAGCAAGATAAAAATCAGCCATTGTTGCTCCTCAGAGCGGCAAAGATATTTCTAGATAGGAAACAAACACTTTGTTGTTCAAATAAAAAAAAAAGGATTCATTGCTTTCATTGATCATTGATGAACCATATAAATTTATTTTCTGCAGAGGGATGAATCAGATGGAACTTTGTATGATTACAATCCAAAGCGAAGTGGTGTGCACCCCCAGGCTCCTACATATATAATTATATCTATTGATTTTATGGAAACGGAGCAAATAAAAGTGAAAGGGGCCATTTCCTGAAACAGAGTGTAAGAGGGTCCTATTATACTTTAATAAATGAATATTGATTCTGAGAATAAATCTTTTGATTTTGATACCTTCGTTGCATTCATCCCAATATCGCTGCCCAAGACAAGTTTCCTGAAATTTTCTCTAAAGAAAGAAGATGGAACAAGAAATCTAAACATTTGTCTCCCATAGTTACAATTTGAGCAAGCTGGTCGGCCAATTCTTTGTACCAGATAATAACATCTAGGACAAACTAATAGACGTGTAACTTTGCACACAATTCTTTTAATATCGTTAATAAATTTGGACCTTGAATTATCCCTTTGATACACTTCAATAGATGAGCGACTGCCGTTAAAAATATTGAACTTAAAATCGCTTTCCAATGCCCAGGATTTAGCAAAATCAGTAACAGGCTGCTCGAGAGGAAAAACAGAATCATAATCAGCAAACTTAAAATTAAAGGAAATAATGACTTGATTAGTTTTAAATATGCATTCTGCAGGCTCAATCTCGAAGTCATCGGTGTACGCATAAAAATCAGGTTGGTTAATAGAAGTAGGAGAAATTAAAATTCTTTTTCCAATAGGAATGTCATTTATTTTAATAAATTGATCAATCTTATTAACATCTAAGATAAGAAAAAGAAAAGTCCAAAGATCTAATATCCCAAATCTGAAATTTAATGTAAAGACTCTTGGGGACCAAAGTCTAAAGAGGGTATATTCCTAGAAGGACATTCGAGACTTAGTTGTGCAACTTCTACAACACCTGGAAATTTTTACAAGTGAAACGAATTGAACTGTATGAAATTGAGAAATTTGTCATTTAGCGAAAGAGACTACATATTGCAGTGCCATATACGAATGAACTTTCAATTATTGCATTACTCCAATTATACAAGTACTTCAATAAAAATGTACTTGTTCTCCATTTAGCACCCTAATTACCATTTAGTCAAATTTATAATTTTACTAAATGTAATTACTGTATTAGACCATTACTGTATTATACCAATTATTCCAGCACCAATAAAAAGGTACTAGTTCTCCATTTAGTACCAGAATTACCATTTAGACAAATTGTAATTTTTTTTATGAAAACGAAAAATATGAGTGGTTGAGGTTAGTTGGTTGTTAATGATTATGCCAAAGTATTTTAAATTTCAGCAATTTGGGCAGTTTTATTGTATAACTTAAAAATCGGGTGGAGTCTCTATAAGGTCGAAAGTCTTGTTTTCTGTCTACTTTTATTTTGAGTGCCGTAGAAAACTATAGCAATTTTTTTTTCATGTTTGTAACGGTTCATAACTCTATTACCTTCTCCTTTAATACATGGTGTTGCCTTATTAACATCAAGGTATATTTCCCATGATACCTCTTGGGGGTTATTATTAAATTGTATTCTAGTGAGTCTCGCGCAATTTCGTGTTCGTGTTTGTTTTATCTTGTGAAATGTGGAACTTAGCAAATAACTAAATAATTGTTCCTGAAACTCGTCTATTATTTTCATCTATCTCATAATGAAGTTATAAAGAGTCTCGTCCCCCTACATGTTGAAATATTTATTTTATGTTCTTGTAATTTATTTTGCAAAGTATTTATTGCCTTGAATGCAGAAATATTAATGGCATTGCAAGTCACCATTGGAATAATTAAAGCAAGATAATCTGCTTAAGTCTGGAGGAAACATTCATCATTATTTAGGGAAAAAAAAAGAGTTACATTAAAATAAAATAAAAAAAATCCCAAATAAGGAGCCAAGCCTGAAATTAAACGAAATAAAACTATTGCGAGACAAACTCCTTGAATAAATAAGCAGGCTCATCCACAGAAGCCTGGAAGAAACGTTCATCATTATTATGTGAAAGAGTTTTATTAAAATAAAAATCCCACAAATAAGGGGCCAAAACTGAACTTAAACGAACTGAAATTGTTGCAGGACACCACATAATAATGAAAGCAAATCCTTTCGCATAAACGCAAAGAAAATGGTCATTGTTTTTAAGGGAAAGAGTTTCATTAAAATAAAAATCTCACAATAAAGGACTAAGAATGAATATAAAGGAACTGAAATTCCACACCATTAGCATTTCCAGCGAGGCAACTGGACCTCAAAGGCGGTAAGTTTAGAAGTGTTCTTGAGAACATCAGTGGCTGAGATTTTAGAACACGAGAAAACAAATGACGCAGGAGAAGAAGAATTAAGAAGAAAAGAATAATTTTTAAAAATATTCATATTTAATATAAGACACCGTTATTTTATAAAAATTATTATGAATGTTTATAACAATTTCTAGAGTTATTGTGTGTCCATCTTTCTTAAATTTCGTGAAATGTACTTATTATGTGTAAATCTAAATTATTATACGAAGAATATTATTATTATACGAATTTAGTATCTTTCGTTTAGGATACGTTGTAAGTTAATTCATAAAACTCTTGAGCCTTTACTTCAAAAGGGGGAAAAAAACCCTGCATGGTTGATTTTTTGTGTTGTGATAAGTATTATAATTTAAGAAATAGGGAATGGTTCAGTTTTAAATTTAAAAATAATTCTCTGACTATAAGAGAATCTTCCACTTTTATAACATAATTAATATTAATTTTAAAAAAATGAATTACTTGTTTTAGACAAACAAAGAAGTTTAATTATATCTGTGAGAAACATTTCCTTGCTTGAAAAGTTTCGGCTATGGCTAGACTCCAGAAATACACTAGACAGTAAGATTTTAATAAAAGAAAATAAGAGAAAAGGAAATTTTCAGACAGTTTTTATTTTAGCTACATACTAAAGACATTCGGTTTTTATAGCATTTTCTGGAGGAGATTCTTTTCCGTCATGAGCGCCATCTCTCGTTACGAACGTCAAGCTTTCTATTTAAACTTCACTCTCGTGAAATAACAGTTGAATAATGTTTCAGTTTCTCTTATTTCTAGAATATTTCTAAAAATTGTACAATTATATATCATATGCTCTTGCTTTAGGTTTTTTTAGAACAGTTAAAATAGTTAAGTTAAAGTATCTACCATAAAATTGAAAAAAAATTTGCTTTATTCAATCAGTATTATTTTCAAAATATTTTTTCAACGATACACAAAAAATGCACCTTAATTTTATATATTCTCTCTTAATAGTGACAATTTAACCATTAATAATTTTGACACTTTGCATTTGTTTGAAAAGTTTCTAGAATAAAAGAAAACGTGTGTGCGTTCTACAGTCCATTGGACCTACAGCTACTAAATTCGTTATAGATACATTTTAGAATGTAAAAATGTAAACCTCGAAGCCATTGTTTTGAAATTTTGACTTTTTTATACAAAATATTATTGCATAAATTTGAATTTTTTTATACTGTTTCCAAAAATAATTTATATTGATACAATGAAATACAAACCAACTTTATCATTTCATCAAATATTTATTAGTATCAAGATTAATCCATTGCTGAAAATTAAGGAAGAAATATTGTTTCTCGTCTGATATTTTTTTTTGTAGAAAATTAATGATGTCATAATATCATCAATGAAATGACATCATCCATTGACTGCAAAAGACAACGTGCAATTTGATATTGATTTTCCTTAACTCTAAAGTTTTTAATGACATTATGATATATCAAGCCATTCAACTTCATTAGTCAAAGTATCCCTTTCTTTAGAGAAACATGATTATGTAAAAATATTACATAAAAGATTACATTTCCAGTGAACCATCTGGCCCCTATAAGTGATTAAAATTATTTAATAATAGCAGTTTTATGCTTTAATTTGCTGCGTCTACCCATTGCGCTTCAACCCACTGTCTCTGTTTGGTATTAAACGAAAATGTATTATCATTTATCAGATTTCAGTAAAAAAATGAAAATTAAAAAATATATAAATGGAAATACACTATTTTAATGCCTTTTCGACAACCCACTCTCAAAATATTTATTAAAAAAACGACATTAAGATTCATTGGTGATCAAAATAACATTTTATAAATGGATTTTTCAATTCAATTCCGTCCGAGACACAAATCTAATCCTTTCTTCCCACTTCAGTTAGGGAACATGTAGTTGCATTTTACAAAGAGATGTAATCCTCCGCCTACTTCGGCCTTTGTTTTCTTTCAGACTATGTCAAACGGCTTTAATGTGTTGAAAGGGAATCCGTAAAAAAAAAAACCCCTCTGAAGTAAGATTCAAAAATAGGAGAAAAGAGATTATTCTCAATCTCTTTCCATTTTCCAGATGATTTACGGAAAAAGATTTAAGTTTAAATATAAATTAATCACTCAGTTTAGGTACATCTCGCTTAAGAAATAGCTACCCGATTTAGTGGTAATGGAAAAAGAGATGACAGAATGAAGCGGTTTATCATTCGTTTCATCATTTGAAAAATAATTGAAAGCTTTTACGGAGATTAGTCAGAATTTTGAAATGAAATATTCATATATCTAAATCGAATACCCAACTGTTTATTATATTGAAATAAATTTTATTGCTTTTAATTTTCCGAGAGTGTAAAGTAAAGAAATATTTTATATTAGGTAATTGTGTATTTTTTGCCTCGAAATATACAGGGTGTTCATTAATTATTGTCGGGGTTTCCGTACCTCATAACTTTCAAATAAAAAATATTACACAAAAACCGATTACGTATTCGTAAATTACAACTCAAAGAATTTTACGTGGCAACAATGCGATCTTAGCGCATTTGCAGTCTGGGTAATTATGACGTCATAAATAAAAATGGCGACGTGCAAGAAAAAGCAATGTGTGTATTGTGGTTTTTCGAAACTAAATCAGTCATAACTACACAACGTCGCTTCAGGACCATGTACAAGAAAGATCCTCCTTCGGCTAATTCTATCAGACGCTGGTTAACACAATTTCAGGAAACTGGTAGCGTTCTACACCGAAAGGGAGCGGGAAGACCGAGCACATACGACGATATGGAACGTTCTCCATAACCGCCTTCAACTGAATGCCTACAAAGCGCAAATTGTGCAAGCTTTACATTTTAATATCATTAATAAAATTCTTTGAGTTGTAATTTACGAATATGTAATCGGTTTTTGCGTAATATTTTTTATTCGAAAGTTATGAGGTACGGAAACCCCGACAATAATTAATGAACACCCTATATAATATTCTTTGTACTTTGTATTGATTATGTTTTTCGAAGATGATGTTTAATGTATTATCATTTTTAAATGTACTATTACTAAATAAATGATCTTTTTTCAAGATGTAAGTAAGATGTTGTGATTTTTAGTGTTACTATGATATTTTTAAAGTATTACTGGAAGGTGGAATTTTTATTAAAACGATAAATGTAGAATCTATTAGATACAAAGAAAATAAATAGTAGATAAATATTGTAAAGAATATAGAAATTAATGGAAAACTCCGAAGATGCAGACTATTGTCACTTCATATAATACATAGGAAGATCGGCACCAATGTTATACTCGATGTAAATTATATTAATTTTTAGCGATTTTAATTTTTTTTTTACTTTCGGTATAAAATTTTTAGGAAGCGAAAACATAGTAATCATAGTAATCTTTAAAACGACTAGCTTGGCCATAATCTCCAGCTTGAAAGGAGTGAAGATATATGATTTCTTATCTGATCAAACTTCTGGTGAGGATAGAGATTCAGATTGATTTTAGCAAGTTTACTCCATTTTTAAGGAAACTCTTTTTATATCAAGGAAGACAAATGCAGCCTTTATTAAAAACTTCGCTGATTTAGCTCAGGGCTGATGGTTAAAGTTTATCTAAAATCAAAAACCTTTAATTGGAATCAGTTGAAGATTCTATGCTTCCCTGCTCAACGTGCTGGCCTAACTTAATCATGAAATCATTCGAATTTTGTAAAACTATAAAGTTTGTGACTGTATAAAAATGATGAAAGTTTGAGCAACTTGCCTTTAGATGGCAACCTTGCTTTATTTTTCTTTAGCTTACTCTTAGCTGGCAACTTTGGTATATTTTTTTCTTCAACTTGCTCTTAGATAGCAACTTTGCTGTATTTTTCTTGAAGTTGCTCTTAGATGGCAACTTTGCTGTATTTTTCTTGAAGTTGCTCTCAGATGACAACATTAGTATATTTTTTCTTCAACTTGTTCTTAGATAGCAACTTTGCTGTATTTTTCTTCAAGTTGCTCTTAGATGGCAACTTTGGTATATTTTTTCTTCAACTTGCTCTTAGATAGCAACTTTGCTGTATTTTTCTTCAAGTTTCTTTTAGATAGCAACTTTGCTCTATTTTTCTTCAACTTGCTCTTAGATGGCAACTTTGGTATATTTTTTCTTCCACTTGCTCTTAGATGGCAACTTTGGTATATTTTTTCTTCCACTTGCTCTTAGATAGCAACTTTGCTGTATTTTTCTTCAAGTTGCTCTTAGATAGCAACTTTGCTGTATTTTTCTTCAACTTGCTCTTAGATGGCAACTTCGGTATATTTTTCTTCCACTTGCTCTTAGATGGCAAGTTTGCTTCATTTTTCTCATAACTGTGACGTCTCCTTTATTGACATCATCTTTAGTAAGTAAGCTTTTGAATTACAACTTGATAATACTGAAAATAATAAAAAATAATTTTCTGTGAAATTCTAATCTGTATTTTAAATGTTTTAATTTAATTTCATCAAGCGTTATCCGACTGAGTACTTTTATGATTATTTTACTGACGCTTTATCAGTAGAAATTCTTAAATTTTAAGTTAGTAAAACATATTCTAGAATAAATTTTTGTCTCTATTTCTTCTACATTAGTTTAGTTTCTGTAATTTATTTTACACGAGTCATTTATTATTTGTGGTTTAATCATTTAAATCAATTTAATTTTGAATCCATACAAGTGAAGTTCACTGGAAATTATAAATTTTATACTAAAATGAAAAAAAAATCTTTTTATGTACTAATCAAAGTTTGTTTAAAAAATATTTTATTAAATTTATTTCGAAGGTATTTTCTTCGTAATACATTTATATATGCATTGTATATATATTTGAGTTTTATTACGCAGTAAGAAAGCAACGAATCTTTTATTTGCCCATTTCTTCGACAAAGAAACTCCCCATCTGTATTTATCTGTTTTTGCTTTCCATTTTTCTGCATCTTGATTAATCGACCTATTCATTACTGGGTAGGAAAGCGACCATATGCTATCTTCTTTGTCAGGAGCTTCATTAACGTTGTTAGAAGAACGATGCCCCTCTGTTTTGAGGAACCAAATAAGGTTTCTTCGATTTGCTTGTTTTCGTAAGCGATTGGTTGATCTTGTTTTTCCAATAAATATTTAGCCTAGAGTATTGGGTAGTATTTACTTGAACGTTTTATTAATATTATATGGAATTATTATTACTATCTATAACATAGATTGATTCAAATGAAATTTCTAAATAAGATGTGTTAAGAATTATTTCTTGTTTTTTCAACATTACTTGCTTATTTCCATAGCATGAAAGTGAAATTTTTAAGTATGGTTTATATATATTCTTTCTCGAAGATTAGTGAATAAATTATGTTATATATAATTAAAATTTATATTTTTGGATGACTGTAACTGCAACCGTTTTCTAGATGAAATTGTGCGTACAAAATGACTGTGAATGAAAGGGTTTAAAAGAATAAAAACATTTTCTCAAGATATATGAGAATGTTCGGAATTAAATTTTTGAAAAACATTCGAAATAGTAATAATTTTAAATATTTGCATAAAAAATTGAAAAAAAATATCAATAGAACCAAAATGTATGAAAAGTTTTATTTTTAATTGGAAAAATGGATTTTTTTCAGCTAAAAAGAAATTTAAACAAACAAACAAAAAAAAAAATCTTAAAATTTTGAGATTCACATATAATGATTTTTTATTTTTTAATTTTGCAGATAGCTTAAGAAATATATTATATAGTTTCTGAACTAAAAAATAAGATGTGTTTCTGTGGTGAATCGAGATGCGCGAGGATAGAACCTGGGACCTTGTGGTTCGCAGTCGAGTAACATGACCATGATACAAAAGCAATTGCTCGGGTAGCATAATTGTTAACTGGCTTATAAGCTTTCACCACAGACTCTCCCTCCAGTGAGTCGGAGGTGAGACGAACGATATGACTGTTGAGTGATGATGATGTATTAGCTGTTGATTCTAAAGCGCCTGTACCCATTTGAGTAGCGTCAAGCGTTATGGTAAGCGTGTGTGGGTGAGTGGTTGCTGATGCTGTTGCTGCGTCAAGTGAGTCTGGCGACTTTGGTTTGCTGTGAGTAGATGGCGCCACAACAGCTGTATGAAGGTTGAAGGTTCATCGTCCGAGGTCACCAATGTAGCGGTTCGTTATGAGCGTGGATAGAACCTGGGACCTTGTAGTTCGTAGCCCAGTAACATGACCACAATACAAAAGCAATTGTTCGGATAGCGTAGTTGTTAACTGCCTTATACGCTTACCCCACATTTATATCCTTTATTTAAATATTGGGATGCGACTGATAAATAACATGAAACTTTCAATTTTTTTTCACATTGTAAAACACTGAAACAACTATAAAATGTTTCGAAATTAATAGATTACGCATTCTCTAATTCAGGAACTGCAAAAGTTATTGAGAAATTATTATACCATCATTGAACAAAAAAATATGCATTAGATTTTAATTTATGAAGTTTTTCGTAAGAAAATTCTATCAAGGATTAGAATTTGTGAAGATAGCATGTAAAGATATAAAATAGCATTAAAACGTGTGCAAATGCAAGCATAAAAATCATAGTACTTTCCAAAAAAATAGACTTAGAAACAAAATTCTAACGGTTTTACGTTTAAAAAAAACTTGTTCAGATAGTAAGAAGATTAAATTAAAAAAATTTATGGTAAAATATAGACCGAAGTGCAAACTTTAACACCCATACTCGGTTCTCGTGCAAAGAAAGCGCGGAATTCGAAAAGACATAATCATATGCTTTCATTGGACCTCGGAAGTTTAGTTTAGTTATATTGACGTCCCCTTTAAAGAAGCATGTGGGCTATTTTAGGACGGACCTCGTAATTTTGAACCGTGGTCAGCTGACGAGGACGACACCTGAGCTGGCACCCCTCTCCACACCACACCACATTAACGGGAGGACGTTTGGTCCTGATGGATTTATCGTGCAACCGACCCCCTTACCGTGTTCGCCAAAGATCACACTCTAATAGGTGTTTTCTTAACTATTATTTGAGAACGAGTTACAGTTAATAATGCCCAAATAACATTTATTAGAGAATATACGAGAAAATTTTGAGAGGACCGCTAGGACTGGTTTATTCTAATTTTTTTTTATTTTTTTATCTACAAGCATATTATCTGCAATCGTCTTCAATACGCTATTTTTTTTGTTTGTTATTATTATTTTTTCATATTGCAGGTTACTAAATTGACATTTTTTTAGTGTATTTTGATATTTACTAGGAATAAAATGCTATGTTGGCGTCTAAAATTTTAAAATGTACCATACATTTTACTTTTGATTATGGCTATGAAGCTTTACATATATATTATAAATTATATTTTGACAGAATTTTGCATGAAAAGCATTCACTTTTTTTATTTTGCTTTCTTCACACTATATGCATTATAATTGATTCGATTTTTTTGCATATTTTTAATGAAAATTTAAGCGATTCTAAATTTTAATCGAAAACTAAATGATGCTAAATACGAAGAATTTTACCTACGACTACAACACATATTTAAAAAATAGTTTTGCATTATATTTTAATGCTTTTGAAACACCACCTAAATTTTTTTTCCAATTATTTTAATGCATTTTATTCATTAATCACAAAAACATTACTAAAATTTATGAATGAATTTTATTGAAATATTATATATAGCATTAGATTGAGTCAATAAAACTGCTTAAAAATTTGCATTGAAATTGTTTAAAAAAATTAGGAAATTTTGCTTTGAATGTCCTTTGTCCTTAAAGTATTTCTATCTTAAAAAGTTTGTATTTTTCATAAATATTTAAACCAATAAAGTGAATTACTGGCTAAATGACAAAATTAACTTATATTTAATAGAAATATTGATATTTTTATACACATATCTGAATACAATCTCTCTTTCTGTACATATATTTCTATATTTGATATAATGGAAAAAATCATTGTCAATTCAACCATACTAAATATGGGTAAATCATAATTTCCTCCACATTTATTCCTATTTATTTTTACTCTAGAATTCTTGCCGGTGAATACTTGCGACGCCGAAGAAAAAGAAATCCTATTCATGAACTCCATATTCCTTGTTTCCGGAAAATGAAAATCCGCATTCTCCTATTACGCATAACGGTATTCACAAAATATTTATGTTGCTTCGGAATGATTATCTAAAAATATCACCATGTCTCTGATTCCCATTTATTTTCCGCGATTTTTTCCTTTGAGAAAGATTGCAATATCGGCGTACGAATGAGTTGCATCATAGTTAATTCTGAATCAAAAATGGAGAACTTATTTCCAATATTTGAGCAAGAGTTTCCAGATATAATGTGAAATACTTACACTGGAGGAGACTTATCACAAAGTGGGTGGAAATCATGGCACAATCATATTCTTTGAGTTATTGTATGAGAAATTGTTGTTGTATGTTTTTGTCTATAAATAGTTATTATGGTCTTTTGAAACTCTTTCTCAGTTGAATTTTGATAAACAAAGCTCGTTCAAAGTTTTTCAATTAATTCTATCGTGATCTCTTAAATTAATGGAATTTAAGGGATTTTTATATTCTTTTTCATCATTGTTCATATTGAAATATTAATTTTTTCAGGTAATCTATTTTTTTTTAAAAAAATTCTCTAATTTTTAATAATTTGGATGTCATGTTCTAGGAATACAGTTTGCATTGCAGAAAGGAGTCTCTAAATGCCGGAAACTCCAATTTTCTACAGCACTGGGAAAAAAGTATAATAGAGAGGTTTTGCATCATATAAATGAAGTACTTTAACATTACTCTTATTATGTAAGAATCGAAACCGTAATTAAATAGCGAATAAATATGAACGACGTGTTATTGAGATATATATAAAAGGGGCTTTAATGTACAGGTAAAGAGTCTTAATTAAAAAAAACATTACTTATCGTTGCCTCAATCCTTTATTCCAATCTGAAAGTAGTAAATGGTTTAATCACTAGGTACTTGTAAATTTTTAAGGTGACCTAATACCCCCCCCCCTCTTAAAAAAATACAGACCATCATCAACCAGCTTGACATTTTATATATAATCTTAGGTACGTTATGTCGGCGATTTCGACGTATTCAGAAAATAAACCTATTATTTGGAGCAATCTAAAAGCCACGAGGTAAATAAACCTAGGAGTTATACAAAAACAAACACTTTTATTATGAAATTGTAATATTGCTCCCCAGTCCAGTTAGATCCATGACAACGATGATAGTTTTACAAATTAATTTGATGCATATCGAGTGAAAGTGATATGTAAATAATTAAGCAATACGCCTGAGACAATGATTCTCGGACTTGGTGATAAATTTTGTGACAATTTGGTAACAAAATCGAAGATTTCAGGAACTACAAGTTAAGCGCATTCTCTCTAGACGCGTGTTTGCTCTATCAAGGTAACTATAAAAAACAAGGAGACAGAGCAGAAATCATGAATATTCAACTTATGAGAGTAGCAGACGAGAAGAGAGACGCCTGTAGTTGTGAGAAGTCTCTCTCCTGTGTATTCTCTCTAAGTGCTCTGTGCTCTTATTGCCGATTTGATGTTTGTGTGCTATGTTTGTGTTTACTGAAATGTTGTCTTTGTGTACACTTTGGCTATGTTTTATTGCACGTGTGTCCGCACAGAGTAAAGCGTCGTTATTTGTTATTGAGTCTCCCAGAATTTTCACTTTACAACTCACCAATGGAGTTTTGGGAAAACGCCATAGAACTATTATGTAGTATTGAACGGATTTGCAACTTAAAATTAAAGGAATCATTTCTTCCTTCAACGTAGGCTTTTTTTCCTGACGTTGTCATCAAATCTAAAGTGGGTAATAATAATAAAACCGCAATTCTCCTATAATTGAAGTCTTACTCATATGATTTAAATTTAATTCATTTTTTTCTAAGATTTTGTTAGAATGAAGATTTTTATTTTTAGATTAAATAATGGTAAAATCAATAATAATGTAAATTTTCTAAGAAGAAAGAAAGAAAAAAAAACCCCTACTTCCCTTTCTGAAATAAATTTTATCAACTCTTTCTATCTATTCTATCCATATATTGAAGATTTATCGACCATTGAATTTGCATTGAAATTCGAAATAACCCATAAGATTAAAGAGCATTTGATGTCTTGAAAGTCAGTCCACCAATACCCGTCTCGCTCAATCAATAGATTCCGCAAAATATTTTGGCACGTCTCGGTTTATTTTGAGAATATTTTCTATTTCTGCCGTTTCTCCGCCTCACAATGAATCCATTTAGGTCTGACCTGCCGGCGTTTTCAAAGACTTCGAAAAAGAGATCAAAGATATTGTAGAACTCTCCAAGTTTCTTCGACTGACTCTTTTCTTGCGTCGAAACGTATTATCTGGAAAATGACTGGTATCACGAGCTTCTTTCCTTTGATGTTTTAGTGAGTGTTTTGCTGTGTATTGAATAACTCTCTGACCCGACATCTGATTCGAATTTGTAGTTACACTTGAAATGTTTTTGTTGATCTATTTGAATTAAAAAAATACAGTTGCATTTTTTTATTACTAAGTGCATAGCAATTTCAATACAGTGCTTGAATCGATATTTAGATTTCAATATAATATTTATTTCAATTGGATTACTGGTTTTTTTAGAGCCGATTATTTTTAAAATAGAAGCCTTCTTACAATATTCTTCTTTGAACGAGAAACATAATTACTTAAGTCCTTTTACAATGGATATAGTAGAAAATAGAATATTGTAATTAAATGATTTAATATTTCATTCTTTAGATTTCGAAATAAGCAACATGTTGACGCTTACATAAATATTTATTAGTACTTTCTTTGTTTAATTTATTTGTTTTCTCCAAACTTTAACTATATTTCATTTAAATTACTATCTTAAATTAATATTAATTATTAAAAATATTGTACCTCTTACAATTTTCTTCTTTGAAACAAAAAGAAAGTTAGGTAAAGCCTTTTTCATAAGCAATATGTTAGACATGAAATAAGCCACCCGTTAGCAATTACATAAATATTTCATTGTACTTTTTGTTTAATTTATTTGTTTTTACTAAATTTTTGCTACATTTAATTTAAATTATTAGCCTTCCTGCAATATTCTTCTTTGAAATAGAAAGAAAATTACGTAAGCGCTTTTGCAAAAGCAAATGTGGATAATTACATAAATATTTTTTGTACCTTTTGTTTAATTTACTCGTTTTCATTAAATTTTTTACTATGTTTAATTTAAATAATTATTCTAAGTTAATATTAATTATTTAAATTACTATCCTTCCACAATATCCTTCTTTGAAATAGAAGCAAAATTACGTAAGGACTTTTGAAATGAATATAGTAGAACATAGGATATTGTAATCAAACAGTTGAACTTTTCATTAGTTAGCGTTTCAAAGCGCTTCCTATGTGGAGAAATAAGCATCATGTTGAAAATCATATAAATATTTTTTGCACTTTTTGTTTAATTTACTTGTTTTTAAAATTTTAGATATATTTATTTTAAATTATTATTTACATCTAATTCAAAATTTTAGAAAAGCCAACAAAATTTTGGTTATTCAAGATTTTTTTGTGGTTTTACCAATAGTAAACCTGGTGATCTGTGGTGGAAAAGGGCCAATTATTTATTCTAAAACAAATTATAATAAATTCTTAAAATCGCTATGCAATAAAGTTTTCAATATCTTTGTTACTTATAAAAATAATTTCAGTATTTTATTTAAATTATACAATTCAATTTGTACTATTACCATTTATACTAAGAAATAATTATAAATCTGTACTAATAATATAGGAAATTGTGTGTGAGTTGAAACTCTACACATTAGACCTTTTGAGCAAGAGCTGAGAGCTTGTATAATTTGGAAGTAAGGGATATGACTTCGGAAAATATCTTATTTTTGAAAATTTAATCCAATTTTAATTAACTAAAAATTAAGCAAAGATTTGGCGTTTTGCAGGGAAAACTTATGAAAATATTTTAGAATAGAAAGGATTTTTCGATCATTTTAAAATAAAAAAAATGTATCTTCAAACACAACAATTTTTAACTGCATGATTTTTTTCTAGTTTTAATCTATTTTTAAGATAATATTTTAAGCTCATTTTGCAACAATATATTTCATTGTGAAAGTGAATCTCAAATATTTTCATTGCTGCTGTTAATATAATAATTTTGTTTTGTTGGCGACGGAAATATGAGATTAAAAGATCATAAGATTATTATTTTACTAGGAGGAATTTTTCTTTTTAATGTACCATTTGAATTTTGTTGAATTTTTAATTGAGGATTTAGGCTCATAAGTAAACAATGATGAAATTATTCAATCTATTTTTAAACATCACTATTCTTAAACATAATATAATTAAAGGCATAAAGTATAGACTATTTTTCTTATCCTTTGAGAATCACTTTCTTATTTTAGTGCAATGAATTTTTACAGTTACATAAGCTCCCAAGTTTTTATACAAATTATGAAAAACATTCTGTAATACACAAAACATTTCAAACTAGAACAAATCTATTTTCTGTTCTTATATTTTAATTTAAAAATGTTTAGTTTCATCAAGAAAAGTTTTTTTAGTTGAAGTTTAAACATTTCTGCTTTTTAATTTAAGGCTCACATTTTAGGTGTGATGACAGAGATTTAGAGAAAAGTATCAAAAAATTAAAGGTAGGGTGCAGACCTTTTTAAATAACACATATTATATACCTATCAAATTTTAAAATTACTTTATCATCCAAAAGAAGAAATCAAGTGAAAAACCATCCAAAATTAAGAAACATAAAAATTAAACTGAG
Organism: Argiope bruennichi; assembly: GCF_947563725.1. Taxonomy (NCBI): domain Eukaryota; kingdom Metazoa; phylum Arthropoda; class Arachnida; order Araneae; family Araneidae; genus Argiope; species Argiope bruennichi. The sequence goes on along the minus strand of NC_079159.1, from coordinate 53,142,563 downwards.
AATTTTAGTAGGAAGTTATCTTGATGAATTAACTGGTCATCCGGCTAAGCAATAATCATAAGAAAATACACTTTTATAATGAAGTAACATATTTTAATTAAAAGAGTTTAGTTTTACCAAGAAAGTTTTTATATAGTTGAAGTTTAAACATTTCATCTTTTAAATTCAAGTTCACACTTTAGGTGTGATGACAGAAAATTAGAGAGAGGCACAGAAAAATGACTGGTAGGTAGCAGGCACATATAAATGTAAAATAGCACATGTTACATGTCTATCAAATTTTAAAATTATTTTACCATCCAAAGAAGAAATCAAGTGAAGAATCCAAAACAAAGAAACAAAAATTTAACTGAGAATTTTAACAGGAAGTTATTTTGACGAATTAGCTGGTCAACTGGTGTTTGGTTAAGCAATAATAATAATAAAAAAAAATCCACATTTATAATGAACTAACAAGCAAAACTACGTTTTTGAATTATTTCTGAATAAAATGAATTATCACTCTTTTTCCTATTCAGATAGTTATAAATATTTTGCTAGGTAGTTAGAACTTAATACTGAGCAAATTAAATAGACAAAGTGTGATTTATATTAATTAGCTTTGGTACTTAGAAGAATTTATAAACCGCATATCCATAGCGTTTACGATGTTTTGGCTCTTTTTACAAATTTTAAACAATGTATTTTAGCATAAAATAGATATGCTATGACAGAAGGCGATAAAAATTATGTCCACTAATAATTCCTCACAGTAATTTTTGAATTAATTTAAAAAAATGATCCATGTAGACATAATATGTAGGTTCTACAATGGGATAGGGGCGCTTTGGCCTGGTGGTAAGGTTTCAGGCTCGAGACCTGATTCCACCGTGTAAACCTTTCGTGCAAGCGGGTATGGTGCGCGTTAAATCCGTGGGGGGCCAAACGTCCTTCCGCTGATGTGGTGTGGAAGTTTGGAGAGAGGGTGCCAGCTCAGGTATCGTCCTCGTCATCTGATCGTGGTTCAAAATTATGTGCTCCGTATCAAAATAGCCCTAGGGTTGCTTTAACAAACGGGACGTTAATTTAACTAAACTAAACAACGGGACATTTTGAAAATTCTTATACTTTTATTATTTTCATGTTTTAAACTCTTCATTTACGTTTCTTAAAATACATAATAATTTTAATTTTCTATAAAAATATATATTTTGATAAAGTTTCGGAAATGAAATTTATTTCATAAAATTTAATGCAATAAACCTTAGGGGAAATATGGCTTTATTTTGTTATTTCGAATT